>NW_026111870.1:0-255000 GCF_024679095.1 Eriocheir sinensis | reverse complement strand
AAGCCAAGGTCAGCATCCCACCCAGGCAGTTAAGCCATGGTCAGCATCCCACCCAGGCAGTTAAGCCAGGGTCAGCATCCCACCCAGGCAGTTAAGCCAGGGTCAGCATTCCACCCAGGCAGATAAGCCAGGGTCAGCATCCCACCCAGGCAGTTAAGCCAAGGTCAGCATCCCACCCAGGCAATTAAGCCAAGGTCAGCATCCCACCCAAGCAGTAAAGCCAAGGTCAGCATCCCACCCAGTCAATTAAGCCAGAGTCAGCATCCCACCCAGGCAGCTAAGCCAAGGTCAGCATCCCACCCAAGCAGTTAAGCCAGAGTCAGCATCCCACCCAGGCAGTTAAGCCAAGGTCAGCATCCCACCCAAGCAGTTAAGCCAGAGTCAGCATCCCACCCAGGCAGTTAAGCCAGAGTCAGCATCCCACCCAGGCAGTTAAGCCAAGGTCAGCATCCCACCCAGGCAGTTAAGCCAAGGTCAGCATCCCACCCAGTCAATTAAGCCAGAGTCAGCATCCCACCCAGGCAGTTAAGCCAAGGTCAGCATCCCACCCAAGCAGTAAAGCCAAGGTCAGCATCCCACCCAAGCAGTTAAGCCAGAGTCAGCATCCCACCCAGGCAGTTAAGCCAAGGTCAGCATCCCACCCAAGCAGTTAAGCCAGAGTCAGCATCCCACCCAGGCAGTTAAGCCAGAGTCAGCATCCCACCCAGGCAGTTAAGCCAAGGTCAGCATCCCACCCAGGCAGTTAAGCCAAGGTCAGCATCCCACCCAGGCAGTTAAGCCAAGGTCAGCATCCCACCCAGGCAGTTAAGCCAAGGTCAGCATCCCACCAAGGCAATTAAACCAGGGTCACCATCCCACCCAGGCAGTTAAGCCAGGGTCAGCATCCCACCCAGGCAGTTAAGCCAGGGTCAGCATCCCACCCAGGCAGTTAAGCCAGGGTCACCATCCCACCCAGGCAGTTAACACAAGGTCAGCATCCCACCCAGGCAGTTAAGCCAAGGTCAGCATCCCACCCAGGCAGTTAAGCCAGGGTCAGCATCCCACCTAGGCAATTAAGTCAGGGTCATCATCCCACCCAGGCAGTTAAGCCAGGGTCAGCATCCCACCCAGGCAGTTAAGCCAGGGTCAGCATCCCACTCAGGCAGTTAAGCCAGGGTCAGCATCCCACCCAGACAATTAAGCCAGGGTCATCATCCCACCCAGGCAGTTAAGCCAGGGTCAGCATCCCACCCAGACAATTAAGCCAGGGTCATCATCCCACCCAGGCAGTTAAGCCAGGGTCAGCATCCCACCCAGGCAATTAAGCCACGGTCATCATCTCACCCAGGCAGTTAAGCCAGGGTCATCATCCCACCCAGGCAATTAAGCCAGGGTCAGCATACCACCCAGGCAATTAAGCCAGGGTCATCATCCCACCCAGGCAATTAAGCCAGGGTCAGCATACCACCCAGGCAATTAAGCCAGGGGCATCATCCCACCCAGGCAGTTAAGCTAGGGTCAGCATCCCACCCAGGCAGTTAAGCCAGGGTCATCATCCCACCCAGGCAGTTAAGCCAAGGTCAGCATCCCACCCAGGGAGTTAACACAAGGTCAGCATCCCACCCAGGCAGTTAAGCCAGGGTCATCATCCCACCCAGGCAGTTAAGCTAGGGTCAGCATCCCACCCAGGCAATTAAGCCAGGGGCATCATCCCACCCAGGCAGTTAAGCTAGGGTCAGCATCCCACCCAGGCAATTAAGCCAGGGTCAGCATCCCACCCAGGCAATTAAGCCAGGGTCATCATCCCACCCAGGCAATTAAACGAGGGTCAGCATCCCACCCAAACAATTAAGCCACGGTCATCATCCCACCCAGGCAGTTAAGCCAAGGTCAGCATCCCACCCAGGCAGTTAAGCCAGGGTCATCATCCCACCCAGGCAGTTAAGCCAAGGTCAGCATCCCACCCAGGGAGTTAACACAAGGTCAGCATCCCACCCAGGCAGTTAAGCCAGGGTCATCATCCCACCCAGGCAGTTAAGCCAAGGTCAGCATCCCACCCAGGCAGTTAAGCCAGGGTCAGCATCCCACCCAGGCAGTTAACACAAGGTCAGCATCCCACCCAGGCAGTTAAGCCAGGGTCAGCATCCCACCCAGGCAGTTAACACAAGGTCAGCATCCCACCCAGGCAGTTAAGCCAAGGTCAGCATCCCCCCAGGCAGTTAAGCCAAGGTCAGCATCCCCCCAGGCAGTTAAGCCAAGGTCAGCATCCCACCCAGGCAGTTAAGCCAAGGTCATCATCCCACCCAGGCAGTTAAGCCAGGGTCATCATCCCACCCAGGCAGTTAAGCCAAGGTCAGCATCCCACCCAGGCAGTTAAGCCAAGGTCTGCATCCCACCCAGGCAGTTAAGCCAAGGTCAGCATCCCACCCAGGCAGTTAAGCCAAGGTCAGCATCCCACCCAGGCAGTTAAGCCAAGGTCAGCATCCCACCCAGGCAGTTAAGCCAAGGTCAGCATCCCACCCAGGCAGTTAAGCCAAGGTCAGCATCCCACCCAGGCAGTTAAGCCAAGGTCAGCATCCCCCCAGGCACTTAATCCAGGTCATCATCCACCCAGGCAGTTAAGCCAAGGTCAGCATCCCCCCAGGCAGTTAAGCCAAGGTCATCATCCCACCCAGGCAGTTAAGCCAGGGTCATCATCCCACCCAGGCAGTTAAGCCAAGGTCATCATCCCACCCAGGCAGTTAAGCCAAGGTCTGCATCCCACCCAGGCAGTTAAGCCAAGGTCAGCATCCCACCCAGGCAGTTAAGCCAAGGTCTGCATCCCACCCAGGCAGTTAAGCCAAGGTCAGCATCCCACCCAGGCAGTTAAGCCAAGGTCAGCATCCCACCCAGGCAGTTAAGCCAAGGTCAGCATCCCACCCAGGCAGTTAAGCCAAGGTCAGCATCCCACCCAGGCAGCTAAGCCAAGGTCAGCATCCCACCCAGGCAGTTAAGCCAAGGTCTGCATCCCACCCAGACAATGAAGCCAAGGTCAGCATCCCACCCAGGCAGGTAAGCCAGGGTCAGCATCCCACCCAGGCAGTTAAGCCAGGGTGTAGCTACATGGAATCCGGGCCACTAAGCCAGGGTCTTCATCCCTTCCCATTACTTTTATTTTTGATACCCTTCCGTTGTTGTGGTCTTCCCCCTTCTCCCAAACACACACACACACACACACACACACACTCACACAGTCCTATTGTTTGTGCAGTTGGCAACGTTTTTTTCTGCATTTTACAAGATTTTCTTCAAGCGCCGGCCGACTGTTGTGAGTGGAATCCTTGCTCCTTTTTCAACGTTAAACTTAAATCCTTATTTAAATTAAAGTTAAACTGAACTGAAACTTAACCAAGTTGTAAAACCTTGCACACATTTTTTTTGGTCATATCTTTTTTGTTTGTTTTTTTGCAGTTTTTAATTTTTTTTTTTTTTTTACTTGTTTTACTTTTCTTTTTTCAAGGCCATGCTGCCGGGCAGGGCAGGTGAGGTGTAGTGCATCGTTTGGCACTCTTCGCTTCTGGCGCCGACTGCTCCTCCCTTCCCTCGCTCGCTTCACCCTTAGAAATAGGACTAACAAACTGCTCATGCCGCCAGCCGGTCTCTTTATACATCCTTTCCTCCCGTTTCTTTTTCATCTATGCATCCCTCCTCAACGTGTCTTTGGCCGCAAGATACTGCGCCCTGACCGCAATGTTCTCCCCCGGCCTCTCTCCCAGCCAGCTGGCTCGCAGTTCAAGATACTGCTCCCACTTCTCCTCTTCACGTCTCCGTTTGGCCTCCTTTCTGTCCTCCGCTCTCCTCCTCGCCGTCTCTTTTCTCCTCCTCCTCTTGCTCTCGCAGCAGGCGGTTCAGTGTTCAACAAACCTCTTCAACTCCTCCTGCTGAAGGATCCGTTCCTGTTCCTGCCTCTCCTCTCCTGCTCGTACAGCATCTGTCTGTACTCCCTCTCCTGCTCCATCCTCTCCTCCTCCTCCTCCAGCCAGCGACGCTCCTCCTCCTCCTCCTCTCCTTGCGCCGGCGATGTCTCCAGTACTTGATCGGCTCGCCGCTTTTCCCGCTCAAATTCTGTCTCCGCGCTCCCCTTGGGGCGCTTCTGGGCTCCTTCTTTTGCTTCTTTTCTCGGCAGGGCCTCGCTCTGACCCCTTCCTTTCCGAAACACTTAGGTGCATCCGGGCCTCCTGCAGCCCCTTTCTTCGACGACTTCTTCTCTTTCCGAGGGGCCTCCTGCCCGCCCTCGGCCCGCTGAGCTTTCCTCCTGAAGCACTTGGTGCACCCAGGCTTCCTGCACCCCTTCTTCCGCGGCAGGCCCCTCTCCTCCCGCTCCTTCAGCACCCTGAAGGCAGACTGTAGTGCCTGGAACTGCTTGGTGGCAGCCTTAATATTGTCCGGGTTTTTGTCGGGGTGAAGCCGCAGGGCCGCCTTGTGGTAGGCCTTCTTCACCTCGGCGAAGGGCGCGTCCTCGGCCACGCCAAGGAAGCGGTAGATGCTGCGTTGGGGGCAGGCCATCGGGGCTCTCGTGCTATCATAAGGGCGCCGATTCAACACGTCACCTCGGTTTGGCATTGGCGGATTTAGGTAGCCTGGAGTTGACATTGCACCCCCCTGAGTCTAGAGCTGGTGGCACCCAAGACCTGGGTGGCACCAGGCTGCTGTTGAACTCTGACGACTTCACGCGCCTCACTCCCCCTGTTTCCTGACATTGTCGCTTGATATTAAGAAAACTGCTGCCGCCATCGTCTCCCGCGGAAACCTCAGCATCATATTGCCGCGAATCTGCAACAGTAATGTGAACATAAGGATGCATATAATTATCTTCTCGCGCATGTTATTGAGATCCATGAAAGGACATGTTTTCTTCCCTCTAAAGCGGCGTCCACACAATGCGTGACTTGTTATAATTCCCCTGCCATGCCTCTGCTTCCCTTCCCTTCCCTGAACCCCCATCCCCTCACTTCCGCTCCCTGTCATCCCTTTGCTTCCCTTCCCCTGCCACCCACACCTTACCCCTTCCTACCAGGGTTGGAGTAATTGTAATTGTAATTTAATTGAAATGTAATTAATTACATTTTTTTTGTAATTTTAATTGTAATTGAAAATGCAATTATAGTAAGTAATTGTAATTATAATTAATTAAAGGCTAATGTAATTTGTAATTTAATTGTAATTATAAAATGGAAGTGGTACTGGTCGTTCTCCATTAGGAGTGATGGGTTGCTAATAAGGATTAAATTTGCCGGTGACAATCAGGAAGTCGGAGGCGGCCGCTCCGCCACAAGAAGCAGTAGCGTGCGTGACGTGCGTGCCATTCCTCTGTGTCCCTTCCCCTCGCCACCCCGTCTCTGCCTTCCTTCCCCTTGCCATTCCTTTGCCTCCCTTCTTTCTTTCCCCTGCCACGCCCTCCCTGGATTCCTTCCTTCCCCTTTCCATTCCTCTGTTTTCCTTCCCCTGCCGCACCCTTCCCTGTCATCCTTCCGCCCCCCTGCCATTCCTCTGCTTCCATTCGTTAACCCTACCTCACCAACCCTATCTCACTTCCTCCCCCTGCCATTCCTCTGCTTCCATTCTTTAACCCTACCTCACCAACCCTGTCTCACTTCCTCCCCCTGCCATTCCTCTGCTTTGCTTTCCCTGTTGCGTTCTCCTGCCCTCCTTCCTCCCCTTGACGTTATTAGAACTTAGTTTATCTGATTAAATTTGAAAACGTCTAATGTCTGGACAAAGAAGGGAGAGAGGGAGAGGGCGAGGGGGAGGGTGTGAGAGGGAGGAGTCCAGAGGAATGCACGAAGACCTAACTTAACTCTGCCCATAGACTTCACAACTAGTTGACGGGAAATCTCTTCAGTCTTGGCGCGCTGGCTTCGCGTAAGGGGCCGATTGTTATGGCGACTTTCACTGCGACAACTCAAACACACTCTGCGTTCTTACTCCGAATTTAAGTGGAAACAGGACGAAATCTTCAAGTTTTAGTGCATACAAGCAGGCAGGAGTGTCTCTAGAGTGATTTGGTCGAGGATTCAAGGTAACTTATATAAAATAGCACCATGCGTGCACTTTGAAAACGTTGTGTAAAAAATGGCAAATTTGCGTAACTTTAGGTTGAAATCTTTACGTAAAATGAATGATAACTGTAGGATAGTGAAGTCCACAGTTTTACGTATTAGGAAACAAGAAATGTACGTTTAGTTAGTGCCTACATGGCAACTCAGCTCAGTTCCCGCGTCGCCTAACTCGCCTTAGGCACGCAGTCAGCTGGGCACTTCCCCTCTGTAAAGGATTATCGCTGTCCTGCCTCTGTTTACTCTCCAAGTAAAGGACCTACAGTTATTCATCGTCTCTGTACCCTTCCCCACAACTGCAAGGATCCAGAGGACGATACAAGAAGACACAGAAGGCAGTGGATCGAGTGGAAGTGACGGAGGAGACACAAGATATGAGGGTATTAGTGTAGGAGTACACCAGTCTAGAGATGGCTTTTCTTACCCTGACCATTAGAAAGAGCTCCGCATTCTGAGTAAATTCATCCCCATAAACACCCCTCGGAAATCATTTATAACGGAGGGAGGGAGGCCGTTAGGTTAGGTTAGTTTTAGGTTAGGTTAGTGTTAGGTTAGGTTAGTTTTAGGTTAGGTTAGTGTTAGGTTAGTTTTAGGTTAGGTTAGGTTAGGTTAGGTTAGTGTTAGGTTAGGTTAGTTTTAGGTTAGGTTAGGTTAGTTTTAGGTTAGGTTAGTGTTAGGTTGGGTTGGTTTAGGCTAGGTTGGGTTAGGTTGGTTAGGTTGAAGGTTGGGTTAGGTTGGGTTGTGTTGGGTTGGGTTGCAGGTTAGGTTAGGTTAGGTTGGGTTGGGTTAGGTTAGGTTGGGTTGGTGTTGGAGGTTAGGTTGGTTTTAGGTTAGGTTAGGTTGGGTTGGGTTAGGTTAGGTTGGGGTTATGTTTGTTTAGTTTAAATGCACCTGTGGTGACGCAACTAGTTTTTTCTTGTAGTTTTCGGTCTTTTTTGAATGAATGTGCTCTAAATTTTTTATCGCAAATCATTAGTCTCTTGGTTGGAAGGGGGGGGGGGTAAAAAAAAAACACGTGATTTGCGATAGAAATGACACGCATATTCATTCAAAACAGGCCGAAAACTACCGAAAAAAACTAGTTTCGTTCGGAAATGCGAGACTGGTGAAGTGCTACAAATTTACCGATATGAGGACGCCGCGACCCCGTGGAGTAAACTGTGGAGGAGCCGTACTACGCCATCAGTGCAGTGACTCAGTGTTGTGTGCAGTGCAGTGGTGTGTTCAGTGCAGTGTGGTAGTGAGGGGGCTGTTCACTACGTCCTACGGGGTCGAGTATGTGTGCATGGGGAAGGCCAACTCTGACCCGACTGAGCACTCTTTCGGCAAGCGCCGCACCATG
The DNA here is from genome assembly GCF_024679095.1 of Eriocheir sinensis. Lineage (NCBI taxonomy): Eukaryota > Metazoa > Arthropoda > Malacostraca > Decapoda > Varunidae > Eriocheir > Eriocheir sinensis. Next base: position 247,584 of record NW_026111870.1, on the reverse strand, counting down.
TGCGGCGCCAACTACTGGACGAGCGTGCAGAACTTCATGGTGAGCAACAGGTTGGCCCAGCGCCTGCATTTGCTGAAGCTCGTCGGGTTCTTCCCCGGGGACGTGCAGGCCGACCTGGACCGGGCCAAGGCAGAGGAGAAGGAGGACGACGAGGTGATCTTGGCCCAGCTTGCCAGTGAGCTGGCCGACGACCAGCCGGACCCGCCGACGGACGAGTTGCTCCTCGCCGCGGTCGGCAACTACGCCGGCTACCTGGCCAGGAAGGTCCAGGCCAACTCCTCTGTGGCCGAGTGCTGCAAGCAGGAGCTTGCCCAGCAGGAGGAGATGAAGATTACCGTGGAGCTCGAGAGGGCGACCCACCCTCTGTGATGTTAGACGCCCTGGTCGAGCTGGTCGACAGTGGAGAGCTGGAGACGGGCCGGGCGGTCCTGAAGCGGCCATCTCTCCCAATGGCCCACATGGCGTCCTTCGGGATGTCGCTGTGGGACTCCCTGATGTGCAGGGAGGACAAGAAGGAGCGCAGGTTGAGGTTCCTCTCCCTTGCCATGCGCCACAGGGACGGGTTCAGGCACCTCCTGGAGTTCCTGGCGGCCTCAGACCCGACCTTGCAGGGGTACAGGTGCCAGGAGGCACAACCTGGCCAACACCATCTTGCCGCACATCAGCATGTCCCTCTTAAACTGTTTCGGTGCTAATTTCTCACAGGACGTGACCTCAGAAGCGAGGAAGAACAAGGCCTTGAAGCAGCCGACCGGCAGGAAGAGGAGCAGTATCGAGGAGGGCAGGAAGGAGACGGCGAGGAACAGGGACGTGTACAAGTCCAGGAAACTGACCGGGGCCCACAAGTCATAGGCCAAAAGGCTAAAGTGATTGTTCAGGGACGAGGGCCAGATAGCCGGCAAGACGTGCTGCAGCAATAGTGACATCGGAATTCAACCAAAATAAGTTGTGATTGTATATAGAAAAATGAATATTTTGCTTTTGTTGAGTAAAATTAAGATGTTTCTGCATGCTTTCCTCAAGTATTAAGTTTCTAATGTGAAAATTAAGTGATTTATTAGATGTTAAAAACTTACGTAAAAAATTGCACTAAATAAAAAAAAAATAAGTAGCTATTTCGGGCAAAAACTTATAAGATATGCTAAATATTGCTATTGATTCTGAAAATATAAGTGATTATCTCTGCATTTGGTGATGTTTGTGCATCTAGCGTAAAATCTGAGGATTTTATAGCCTTTTTAAGTTTTGTTATACTTATATAAAAAACAATTAGTCGGGATTTTATTAGGGAACGACTTTGAATTTTTTGATACCGCTGCTCATGGAGACTCATATATGCCTAAGGGAGGTGCCTGTTTTAGTTTCAGGTCGCTAGCTGCTTTGGTTTTGAAAATATTTAAATTTTAAATTTTTGAAAATCGGCCCCCTGCGAATCGGCCCCGCGCCCCGTTTCCCGTCAAGAGATTGTGAAGTCTATGAAAATATATATACAAAAATACACATAAAATAATTAAATTTGTATTAAAATAAATATACAAAATACACATACAATAAGGTAGATTTTTATTGAAAGAGATATGCAAAAAACACATAAAATAATGAAATTTTTTATGAAAATATATACGAATACACACAATAAAATTACGTAAGTTTTTATGAAAATATATATACAAAATACACATAAAATAATGTAAATACATAGAAAAATATATATACAAAATACACATAAAATAATGTAAATTCGTATCAAAATAAATAAACAAAATTTCCTCTAAAAGAATGTATATGTGTAGGAAAATATATACAAAATACAAATAAAATAAAAAAAAATTGTATAAAAATAATACAAAAATACACAAAAATAATTTAAATTTGTTTGAAAATAGATATGCAAAATACAAATGAAATTAGGCAAATTTTTATTGAAATACATATACAAAATACACATAAAATAATGTAAATTTGTATGAAAATAAAGATGCAAAATACCCATATAATAACGCATATTTGTTTAAAAATATATATACAAAAATACACATAAAATAATTAAATTAGCATCAAAATAAATATACAAAAGGCACATACAATAAAGAAAATTTGTATTGAAATAGATATGTGAAATACATATAAATAATGTAAATTTGTATCAAAATATATATACGTATACACATAAAATAGAGTAAATTTCTATGAAAATATATATTCAAAATACATATAAAATTATGTAAATAAGTATAAAAATATATATATCAAATACACCTAAAATAATGAAAATTCGTATCAAAATAAATAAACAAAATTCCGATAAAAGAACCTATATTTGTAGAAAAATAAATATTTAAAATTCACATAAAATTACGTAAATTTGAATAAAAATATATACTAAAATACACAAAATTAATTTCAATTTGTATGAAAATAGATATACATAATACACTTATAATTAGTTAAATTTGTATTTAAATACATGTACAAAATACACATAAAATAATGTAAATTTGTATGAAATGAAAACAAATTCACATAAAATAACGTTCATTTGTATGAAATATATATACAAAATATACATAGAATAATGTAAAATCGTATCAAAATAAATACACAGAATATCAATAAAATAAGGTAAATTTGTATGAAAATAAAGATGCAAAATACCCATAAAATAAAGCATTTTTTTATGAAAATGCATATACAAAAATACACATAGAATAATTAAATTTGTATTAAAATTAATATACAAAATGCACGTACAATAAGGTAAATTTATATTGAAATAATATGCAAAATGCACATAAAACAATGTATATTTGTTTCAAAATATATATACGAATACACATAAAATAACATATATTTCTATAGAAATATATATACAAAATACACATGAAATGACGTAAATACGTATAAAAATATATATACACAATACACAGTAAATAATGGGAATTCGCGTCAAAATAAATAAACAAAATATCAATAAAAAATGTGTATTTGTATGAAAATAGATATACAAAATACACATAAAATATTTTAAATTTATATAAAACTCTTTTTATTAAAATATATATAAAAAAATAATAAAATATTTAAATTTGTATTACAATAAATATACAAAATGCACATACAATAAGGTAGATTTATATTGAAATAGATATGCTAAATACATATAAAACAATGTAAATTTGCTTCAAAATATATACCATTACACATAAAATAACGTAGATTACTATAAAAATATATATAAAAAATACACATTAAATGAAGTAAATACGTATAAGAAAATGTATACAAAGTACACATAAAATAGTTAAATTTGTATTAAAATAAATATACAAAATACACATACAATAAGGTAAATCTATATTGAAATAGATATGCAAAATAAACATAAAATAATGTAAATTTGTATCAAAACATATACGAATACACACAATAAAATAACGTAAATTTTTATGAAAATATATATAAAAAATACACATAAAATAATGTAAATACGTAGAAAAATATATATACAAAATACACATAAAATTATGTAAATTCTTATGAAAATAAATGAACAAAATTCCACTAAAAGAATGTATATTTGTAGGAAAATATAAATACAAAATAGAAATAAAATAACTAAAATTTGTATAAAAATATATAAAAAATACATAAAAATAATTTAAATTTATTTGAAAATAGATATGCAAAATACACATAAAATTAGGCAAATCTGTATTGAAATACCTATACAAATTACACATAAGATATTGTAAATTTGTATGAAAATATATAAACAAATTCACATGAAATAGCGTAAATTTATATAAAATATATATACAAAATATACATTAAATAATGTAAATGTGTATAAAAATATATATACAAAATACACATAGAATAATGTAAAATCGTATCAAAATAAATAAACAGAATATCAATAAAATAATGTAAATTTGTATGAAAATAAAGATGCAAAATACCCAAATAATAACGCATATTTTTACAAAAATACACATAAAATAATTAAATTTGTATTAAAATAAATATACAAAATACATATACAATATGGTAAATTTATATTGAAATAGATATGCAAAATAAACATAAATAATGTAAATTTGTATCAAAATATATATACGAATACCCATAAAATAGAGTAAATTTCTATGAAAATATATATTCAAAACACAAATAAAATGATATAAATAAGTATAAAAATATACATATCAAATACACCTAAAATAATGTAAATTCGTATAAAAATAAATAAACAAAACTACGATAAAAGAACGTATATATGTAGGAAAAAAAATATACAAAATATATTTGTAAAAAAATATATACAAAAATACTCAAAATTAATTTCAATTTGTATGAAAATAGATATACAAAATACTCATATAATTAAATAAATTTGTATTTAAATACATGTACAAAATATACATAAAATTAGGTAGATTTGTATTGAAATACATATACAAAATACACATAAAATAATATTTAAATTTGAATGAAAATATATAAAAAATACACCTAAAATTACGTAAATTTGTATAAAATATATATAAAAAATACACATTAAATTATGTAAATATGTATAAAAAATATATATATACAAAACACAAATAGAATAATGTAAAATATTATCAAAATAAATACACAGAATCTTAATAAAATAATGTAAATTTGTATGTAAATTAAGATGCAAAATACCCATAAAGAAACGCATTTTTTTATATAAATATATATACCAAAATACTCATAAAATATTTGAATTTGTATTAAAATAAATATACAAAATGCACATACAATAAGGTAAATTTGTATTGAAATAGATATGCAAAATACATATAAAACAATGTAAATTTGTTTCAAAATATATATACGAATACACACAAAATAACGTAGATTTCTATAAAAATATATACAAAATACACATAAAAAGAAGTAAATACGTATAAACAAATGCATACAAAATGCACATAAAATAATGTAAATTCGTATCAAAATAAATAAACAAAATACCAATAAAAGAATGTGTATTTGTATAAATATAAATATACAAAATACACATAAAATAACGTAAATTTGTATTAAACTATATACAAAAATACACAGAAGTAATTAAATTTGTATGAAAATATATATACAAAATAAAAATAAAATAAGCTAAATTTAAATTGAAATGTATATACAAAATACATAAATAATGTAAATTTATATCAAAATATTTACACAAATATACATTTAATAACGTTAATTTGTTTAAAAATATATAAACAAAATACACATTAAATAATGTAAACACGTATAAAAAATATGTACAAAATACACATATAATCATGTAATTCGTATCAAAATGAATAAACAAAATAGCAATAAAAAAATAATAATAATAATAAATGGTCTATTCATTTGTAGGAAGCCATTAAATAATGTAAACTCGCGTCAAAATAAATAAACAAAATATCAATAAAAGAATGTGTATTTGTATGAAACTAGATATAGAAAATACACACAAAATAACCTAAATTTGTATAAAACTATATACAAAAAAACACAAAAATAATTTAAATTTGTATGAAAATAAATATACAAAATACACATAAAATTAGGTAAATTTGTATTGAAATACATATACAAAATACATTTAAAATAATGTAAATTTGAATTAAATTATATAAAGAAATACACTTAAAATAACGTAAATTTGTATAAAATATATATAAAAAATACACATTAAATAATGAAAATATGTATAAAAAAATATATACAAAACACAAATAGTATAATATAAAATCGTATCAAAATATATACACAGAATATTAATAAAATAACGTAAATTTGTATGAAAACTAAGACGCAAAATACCTATAAAATAACGCATTTTTTTAAAAATTATATATACCAAAATACACAAAATATTTGAATTTGTATTAAAATAAATATACAAAATGCACATACAATAAGGTAAATTTGTATTGAAATAGATATGCAAAATACATATAAAACAATGTAAATTTGTTTCAAAATATATATACGAATACACATATAATAACGTAGATTTCTATAAAAGTATATATACTAAATACACATAAAATTAAGTAAATACGAATAGAAAAAGTACACAAAATACACATAAAATAATGTAAATTCGTATAAATATAAATAAACAAAATACCAATAAAAGAATGTGTATTTGTATAAATATAAATATACAAAATGCACATAAAATAACGTAAATTTGTATAAAACTATATACAAAAATACACAGAAGTAATTAAATTTGTATGAAAATAGATATACAAAATACACACAAAATAAGCTAAATTTGAATTGAAATATATATACAAAATACATAAAATAAAGTAAATTTGTTTCAAAATATTTTTAACAAATACACATATAATAACGTAAATTTGTATAAAAATATATAAACAAAATTCACATTAAGAAATGTAAATACGTATACAAAAAATATGTACAAAATACACAAATAATCATGTCATTCGTATCAAAATAAATAAACAAAAAACTAGTTAAATAATGTCAATTTGTATGAGAAAACACATACAAAATACACATAAAATAAAGCAAATTTCTATAAAAATATATGTACAAAAATGCACATGAAATTAATTTGCATAAAAAATATATATACAAAACACACATTAGATAATGTAAGTGAGTATAAAAATATGTATACAAAATACCTATGAAATAATCTAAAATCGTATCGAGTTAAATTAAGAAAATAACAATACATTAATGTAATTTTGGATGAAAATATATATAGAAAACACACATAAAATAACCTAAATACAAATAAAATAAACACATTAAATAATTTAAAATTGAAATAAATAAATATACAAAATAAACATAAAATAAGGTAAATTTGTAATAAAATATATGTAAAAATACACATAAAATAATATAAATTTGTATGAAAATATATATACAAATACACATAAAATAACATGAATTTGTATAAAATTTGTTTCAAAATATATACGAATACACACAATAAAATAACGTAAATTTTTATGAAAATGTATATATAAAATACACTTAAAATAATTTAAATACGTAGAAAAATATATATACAAAATACACATAAAATAATGTAAACTCGTAACAAAATAAATACACAAAATTCCAATAAAAGAATGTATATTTGTAGGAAAATATATATACAAAAAACAAATAAAATAACTAAAATTTGTATAAAAATATATACAAAAATACACAAAAATAATTTAAATTTGTTTGAAAATAGATATGCAAAATACACATAAAGTTAGGCATATTTGTATTGAAATACATATACAAAACTCACATAAAATAATGTAAATTTGTATAAAAATATATATATACAAATACACAAAAAATAACGTAAATTTGGATAAAATATATATATACAAAATATACATTAAATATTTTAAATATGTATAAAAATATATTATATTATATATATTTTTATTGACATTTGCGTTATTTATGTGTATTTTGTATATGTTTTCTCATAGAAATTTACATTATTTTATTGGTATTTTGTCTATTTATTTTGATACGAATTACATGATTGTTTGTGTATTTTGTACATTTTTTTATACGTATTTACATTATTTAATGTATATTTTGTTTATGTATTTTTTACAAATTTACGTTATTATATGTGTATTTTTATAAGTATTTTGATAAAAATTTACATTATTTTATGTATTTTGTATATATATTTCAATTCAAATTTAGCTTATTTTATGTGTATTTTGTATATCTATTTTAATACAAATTTAATTACTTTTATGCATTTTTGTACATAGTTTTATATAAATTTACGTTATTTTATGTGTATTTTGTATATTTATATTTATACAAACACACATTCTTTTATTAGTATTTTGTTTATTTATTTTGATACGAGCTTACATTATTTTATGTGTATTTTGTATACATTTTTTTTATACGTATTTACTTAACTATATGTGTATTTTGTATATATATTTTTATAGAAATCTACGTTATTTTAGGTGTATTCCTTTATATATTTTGAAACAAATTTACATTGATTTATATGTATTTTGCGTATCTATTTCAATACAAATTTACCTTATTGTGTGTGCATTTTGTATACTTATTTTAATACAAAATCAGATATTTTATGTGTTTTCGTATATATATTTTTATAAAAAAATGCGTTATTTTATGAGTATTTTGCATCTTAATTTTCATACAAATTTACATTATTTTATTAATATTTACCTTATTCTATTTGTGTTTTGTAAATCTGTATAAACAATATATATACAAAACACAAATAGAATAATGTAAAATCGTATCATAATAAATACATAGAATGTAAATAAAATAATGTAAATTTGTATGAAAATAAAGTTGCAAAATACCCATAAAGTAACGCATTTTTTATATATATATATATATATATATATATATATATATATATATATATATATAAATATATATATATATATATATATATATATATATATATATATATATATATATATATATATATATATATATATACAAAATACACATTAAATAATGTAAATTCGTGTCAAAATAAATAAACAAAATATCAATAAAAGAATGTGTATTTGTATGAAAATATATATACAAAATACACATAAGATAACATAAATTTGTATAAAACTATATACAAAAATACACAAAAATAATTTATATTTGTATGAAAATAAATATACAAAATACACATAAAATTAGGTAAATTTGTATTGAAATACATATACAAAATACACATAAAATAATGTAAATTTGAATGAAAATACATAAACAAATACACTTAAAATAACGTAAATTTGAATAAAAAAATATATATAAAACACAAATAGAATAATGTAAAATCGTATCAAAATAAATACACAGAATATTAATAAAATAATGTAAATTTGTATGAAAATAAAGATGCAAAATAACCATAAAATAACGCATTTTTTTATAGAAATATATTTATACAAAAATACACATAAAAAAATTAATTTGTATTAAAATAAATATACAAAATACACATACAATAAGGTAAATCTGTATTGAAATAGATATGCAAAATACACATCAATAATGTAAATTTGTATCAAAATATATATACGAATACTCATAAAATAGAGTAAATTTCTATGAAAATAGAATAATGTAAGTTTGTATGAAAATAAAGATGCAAAATTCCCATAAAATAGCGCATTTCTTATAAAAATATATACCAAAATACACATAAAATATTTAAATTTGTATTGAAATAAATATACAAAATGCACATACAATAAGGTAAATTTATATTGAATTTTTATTTTTTTAGGTGTATTTGATATATATATTTTACACTTATTTACATAATTTTATATGTATTTTCAATATATATTTTCATAGAAATTTACTCTATATGTATATGTATAGAAAATACACATGAAATAATCTAAATTCGTATCGAAAAAAATGAACAAAATACCGATAAAATAATGTAATTTTGAATGAAAATATATATAGAAAATACACATAAAAGAACGTATATACAAATAAATATATACACATAAAATAATTTGAATTGAATAAACATAAAATAAGGCAAATTTGTAATGAAATATATATACAAAATACACATAAAATAATGATGATTTGTTTCAAAATATATATACGAATACACTTAAAATAACGTAGATTTCTATAGAAATATATATACAAAATACACATGAAATGATGTAAATACGTATAAAAATATATATACAAAATACACATTAAATAATGTAAATTCGTGACAAAATAAATAAGAAAAATATCAATAAGAGAATGTGTATTTGTATGAAAATACATGTATAAAATACTCATAAAATAACGTAAATTTGTATATAACTATATATAAAAATACACAAAAATAAATTAAATTTGTATGAAAATAAATATACAAAATACACATAAAATTAGGTAAATTTGTATTGAAATACATATACAAAATACACATAAAATAATGTAAATTTGAATGAAAATATATAAACAAATACACTTAAATTAACGTAAATTTGTATAAAATATATATACAAAATACTCATTAAATAATGTAAATATGTATAAAAAATATATATACAAAACACAAATAGAATAATGTAAAATCGTATAAAAAAAATACACAGAATGTTAATAAAATAATGTAAATTTGTATGAAAATAAAGATGCAAAATACCCATAAAATAACGCATTTTTTTATAAAAATATATTTACAAAAATACACATAAAAAATTAATTTGTATTAAAATAAATATACAAAATACACATACAATAAGGTAAATCTGTATTGAAATAGATATGCAAAATACATATAAAACAATGTAAATTTGTTTCAAAATATATATACGAATACACATAAAATAACGTAGATTTCTATAAAAATATATATACAAATAAATAAATGAATAAATGAAGTAAATACGTATAAAAAAATGTATACAAATTACACATAAAATAATGTAAATTCGTATCAAAATAAATAAACAAAATACCAAAAAAAGAATGTGTATTTGTATAAATATAAATATACAAAATACATATAAAAAAAAACTATATACAAAAATACACAAAAGTAATTAAATTCGTATGAAAATAGATATACAAAATACAGATAAAATAAGCTAAATTTGAATTGAAATATATATACAAAATACATGAAATAAAGTAAATTTGTATCAAAATATTTATACAAATACACATATAATAAATTTGTTTCAAAATATATATACGAATACATAAAATAACGTAGATTTGTATAAAATATATACAAAATACACATAAAAATGAAGTAAATACGTATAAAAAAATGTATACAAATTAAACATAAAATAATGTAAATTCGTATCAAAATAAATAAACAAAATACCAAAAAAAGAATGTGTATTTGTATAAATATAAATATACAAAATACACATAAAATAACTTAAATTTGTATAAAACTATATACAAAAATACACAAAAGTAATTAAATTTGTATGAAAATAGATATACAAAATACACACAAAATAAGCTAAATTTGAATTGAAATATATATATACAAAATACATAAAATAAAGTAAATTTGTATCAAAATATTTATACAAATACACATATAATAAGGTAAATTTGTATGAAAATATATAAACAAAATACACATTAAATAATGTGAGTACGTATAAAAAATATGTACAAAATACACATATAATCATGTAATCAAATGTAATCAAAATAAATAAACAAAATACCAATGAAATAATATAAATTTGTATGAAAAAACATATACAAATACACAAATAATCAAGTCATTCGTATCAAAATAAATAAACAAAAAACTAATTAAATAAAGTAAATTTGTATGAGAAAACATATACAAAATACACATAAAATATCGTTTTAAGTTTCTATAAAAATATATGTACAAAAATGCACATAAAATTAGTTTGCATAAAAAAATATATACAAAACACACATTAGATAATGTAAATGAGTATAAAAATATGTATACAAAATACCTATGAAATAATCTAAATTCGTATCGAGTTAAATTAAGAAAATAACAATAAAATAATGTAATTTTGGATGAAAATATATATAGAAAACACACATAAAATAACCTAAATACAAATACAAATATACACATTAAATAATTTAAAATTGAATGAAATAAATATACAAAATAAACATAAAATAAGGTAAATTTGTAATAAAATATATGTAAGAATACACATAAAATAATATAAATTTGTATGAAAATATATATACAAATACACATAAAATAACATGAATTTGTATAAAATTTGTTTCAAAATATATACGAATACACACAATAAAATAACGTAAATTTTTATGAAAATGTATATATAAAATACACATAAAATAGTTTAAATACGTAGAAAAATATATATATATATATATATATATATATATATATATATATATATATATATATATATATATATATATATATATATATATATATATATATATATATATATATATATATATATATATATATATATTTTTTTTTTTTTTTTCCGGCCTATTGCGCCGGTAGGCTTCTTCCCGGTGGATCCTGATGGTCGGCCCAAGGCTTCTTTCCGGTGGGTCCTGATGGTCGGCCCAGCCCGTTCTGGCGCAGGCGAGTGTTTATAGTGGCGCCATCTTGCAATGGCTCATGATGCCCTCCCAGAGCTCATCTTTGATCCTAGAATCTAGAGTCCGGGTTGATCGGTGGTCTTCTGGACAGTATGTGGGTAGTTTTAAGCCAATCGGCGGCGGCTGAAAAATCCCAGCTTGGTGGCACCGGGCGGGGATTGAACTCGCGTCCTCCTGAACACGGGGCCGTTACTATGACGACTCAGCCACCGCCTCCCCATATATACAAAATACACATAAAATAATGTAAATTCGTAAAAAATTAAATACACAAAATTCCAATAAAAGAATGTATATTTGTAGGAAAATATATATACAAAAAACAAATAAAATAACTAAAATTTGTATAAAAATATATACAAAAATACACAAAAATTATTTAAATTTGTTTGAAAATAGATATGCAAAATACACATAAAGTTAGGCAAATTTGTATTGAAATACATATACAAAACTCACATAAAATAATGTAAATTTGTATGAAAATATATAAACAAATACATATAAAATCACGTAAATTTGGATAAAATATATATATACAAAATATACATTAAATATTTTAAATATGTATAAAAATATATTATATTATATATATTTTTATTGATATTTGCGTTATTTATGTGTATTTTGTATATGTTTTCTCATAGAAATTTACATTATTTTATTGGTATTTTGTCTATTTATTTTGATACGAATTACATGATTATTTGTGTATTTTGTACATTTTTTTATACGTATTTACATTATTTAATGTGTATTTTGTTTATATATTTTTATACAAATTTACGTTATTATATATGTATTTGTATAGGTATTTTGATACAAATTTACATTATTTTATGTATTTTGTATATATATTTCAATTCAAATTTAGCTTATTTTATGTGTATTTTGTATATCTATTTATTTTAATACAAAATCAAATATTTTATGTTTTTTCGTATATATATTTAAAAAAAAATGCGTTATTTTATGGGTATTTTGCATCTTAATTTTCATACAAATTTACATTATTTTATTAATATTTTCTGTATTTATTTTGATACGATTTTACATTATTTTATTTGTCTTTTGTATATATTTTTTTATACATATTTACATTATTTAATGTTTTTTTTGTATATATATTTGAAACAAATTTACGTTATTCTAAGTCTATATGTTTATATATTTTCATTCAAATTTACATTATTTTATGTGTATTTTGTATATGTATTTCAATACAAATTTACCTATTTTTATATGTTTTTTGTATATTTATTTTCATACAAGTTTAAATTATTTTTGTGTATTTTTGTATATAGTTTTATACAAATTTAGGTTATTTTATATAAATTTTGTATATCTATTTTCATACAAATACACATTCTTTTCATGATATTTTGTTTATTTATTTTGACACGAATTAACATTATTTAATGTGTATTTTGTATATATATTTTTATACGTATTTACATTATTTCAAGTGTATTTTGTATATATATTTCTATAGAAATCTGCGTTATTTTATGTGTATTCGTATATATATTTCGAAACAAATTTACATTGTTTTAAGTGTATTTTGCATATTTTTTCAATACAAATTTACCTTATTGTATGTGCATTTTGTATATTAATTTTAATACAAATTTGATTAATCTATGTGTATTTTTGTATATGTATTTTTATAAAAATATGCTTTATTTTATGGGTATTTTGCATCTTTATTTTCATACAAATTTACATTATTTTATTGATATTCTGTGTATTTATTTTGATATGTTTTTACATTATTCTATGTGTATTTTGTATATATATTTTATATAAAATGTATTTGTTTTCATTTCATACAAATCTACATTATTTTATGTGTTTTTTGTACATGTATTTAAATTCAAATTTAACTAGTTATATGTGTATTTTGTATATCTATTTTGTATGTATATTTTCACAGAAATTTACTCTATTTTATGAGTATTCGTATATATATTTTGATACAAATTTACATTATTACTGTGTATTTTGCATATCTATTTCAATACAAATTTACTTTATTGTACGTGTATTTTGTATATTTATTTTAATACAAATTTAATTATTTTATATGTATTTTTGTATCTATATTTTTATGCAAATATGCGTTATTATATGGATATTTTGCATCTTTATTTTCATACAAATTTACATTATTTTATTGATATTCTCTTTATTTATTTTGATACGATTTAACATTATTCTATGTGTTTTTTTAATATATTTTTTTTATACATATTTACATTATTTAATGTTCATTTTGTAAATATTTTTTATCCAAATTTACATTATTTTATGTGTATTTGTTTATATTTTTTCATTCATATTTACATTGTTTTATGTGTTTTTTGTATATATATTTTCCTACGTATTTCAATTATTTTATGTGTATTTTGTATATACATTTTCATAAAAAAATTACGTTATTTTATTGTGTGTATAAGTATATATTTTGATACAAATTTTATACAAATTCATGTTATTTAATGTGTATTTGTATATATATTTTCATACAAATTTTTATTATTTTATGTGTATTTTTCATATATTTCATTACAAATTTACCTTATTTTATGTTTATTTTGTATATTTATTTCATTCAATTTTAAATTATTTTATATGTATATTTGTATTTGTATTTAGGTTATTTTATGTGTATTTTGTATATATATTTTCATCCAAAATTACATTATTATATTGGTATTTTCTTAATTTAATTCGATACGAATTTAGATTATTTCATAGGTATTTTCTATACATATTTTTATACTCATTTACATTATCTAATGTGTGTTTTATATATATATTTTTATGGAAATATATTTTATGCTCATTTTTGTACATATATTTTTATAGAAATTTGCGTTATTTTATGTATATAGTTTTATATAAATTTACGTTATTTTATGTGCATTTTGTATATTTATATTTATACAAATACACATTCTTTTATTGGTATATTGTTTATTTACATTTATACGAATTTACATTATTTTATTTGAATTTTGTATACATTTTTTTATACGTATTTACTTAATTTATTATGTATTTTGTATATGTATTTTTATAGAAATCTACGTTATTTTATGTGTATTCGTATATATATTTTGAAACAAATTTACATTATTTTATATGTATTTTGCATATCTATTTCAATACAAATTTACCTTATTGTATATGTATTTTGTATATTTATTTTAATACAAATTGAAATATTTTATGTGTATTTTGGTATCAATAATTTTATAAAAAAACGTAAATTTGTATAAAAAAATATGTACAAAACACAAATAGAATAATGTAAAATCGTATCAAAATAAATACACAGAATATTAAAAAAATAATGTAAATTTGTATGAAAATAAAGAAGCAAAATACCCATAAAATAACTCATTTATTTTATTTATAAAAATATATATACCAGAATACACATCAAAAAATTAAATTTGTATTAAAATAAATATACAAAAAACACATACAATAAGGTAAATTTGTATTGAAATAGATATGCAAAATACATATAAAACAATGTAAATTTGTTTCAAAATATATATACGAATACACATAAAATAACGTAGATTTCTATAAAAATATATATACAAAAGACACATAAAATGAAGCAAATACGTATAAAAAAATGTATACAAAATACACATAAAATAATGTAAATTCGTATCAAAATAAATAAACAAAATACCAATAAAAGAATGTGTATTTGTATAAATATTATAAAATACACATAAAATAACGTAAATTTATATAAAACTATATACAAAAATACACAGAAGTAATTAAATTTGTATGAAAATATATACAAAATACACACAAAATAAGCTAAATTTGAATTGAAATATATATACAAAATACACATATTTTGCATATCTATTTTCAAACAAATTTAGATTATTTTTGTGTATTTTTATATATATTTATTTTTGTTATACATAGAATAATGTAAAATCGTATCAAAATAAGTACACAGAATATCAATAAAATAATTTAAATTTGTATGAAAATAAAGATGCAAAACACCCATAAGATAAAGCATTTTTTTTGTTTAAATACATATACAAAAATACACATAGAATAATTAAATTTGTATTAAAATTAATATACAAAATGCTCACATACAAAAAGGTAAATCTGTATTGAAAAAAAAACGCAAAATACAAATAAAACAGTGTAAATTTGTTACAAAATATATATACGAATACACATAAAATAAACTGTATATTGTATATCTATATATATATATATATATATATATATATATATATATATATATATATATATATATATATATATATATATATATATATATATATATATATATATATATATATATATATATATATATATATATATATATTTTTATACGTGCTTACATCATTTGATGTGTATTTTGTATATATATTTCTATAGAAATCTACGTTGATTTATGAGTATTCGTATATAGATTTTGAAATAAATTTACACTGTTTTATGTGTATTTTGCATATTTTTTCAATACAAATTTACCTTATTGTATATGCATTTTGTATATTAATTTTAATACAAATTTAATTATGCTATGTGTATTTTTGTATATGTATTTTTATAAAAATATGCTTTATTATATGTGTATTTTGCATTTTTATTTTCATACAAATTTACATTATTTTATTTATTTTCTGTTTATTTTTTTTAAACAATTTTACATTATTCTATGTGTATTTTGTATATCTATTTTTATACGTATTTACTTAATTTTATGTGTATTTTGTATATATATTTTTATAGAAATCTACGTTATTTTATGAGTATTCGTATATATATTTTGAAACAAATTTACATTGTTTTATATGTATTTTTGCATATCTCTTTCAATACAAGTTTACCTTATTGTATGTGCATTTTGTATATTTATTTCAATACAAATTTAAATATTTGATGTGTATTTTGGTATATATATTTTTATAAGAAATGCGCTATTTTATGGGAATTTTGCATCTTTATTTTCATACAAATTTACATTATTTTATTAATATTCGGTGTATTTATTTTGTTACGATTTCACATTATTCTATTTGTTTTTTGTATATATATTTTTATACATATTTACATTATTTAATGTGTATCTTGCATATATATTTCATACAAATTTATTATCTATTATTTATTTTCATGCAAATACACATTCTTTTCATGATATTTTGTTTATTTATTTTGACACGAATTTACCTAGATATGTATTTTGTATATATATTTTTATACGTATTTACATAATTTCATGTGTATTTTGTATATATATTTCTATAGAAATCTACGTTATTTTATGTGTATTCGTATATATATTTTGAAACAAATTAACTTTGTTTTATATGTATTTTTGAATATCTCTTTCAATACATATTTACCTTACTGCATATGCATTTTGTATATTTATTTCAATACAAATTTAAATATTTTATGTGTATTTTGGTATATATATTTTTATAAGAAATGCGCTATTTTATGGGAATTTTTCATCTTTCTTTTCATACAAATTTACATTATTTTATTGATATTCTGTGTATTTATATTGATAGGATTTTACATTATTCTGTTTCTTTTTTGTATATATTTTTTTATACACATTTACATTATTTAATGTGTATCTTGCATATATATTTTATACAAATTTACGTTATTTTAAGTGTATTTGTTTATATATTTTCATTCAAATTTACATTATTTTATGTGTATTTTGTATATGTATTTCAATACAAATTTACCTAATTTTATGTGTATTTTGTATATTTCTTTTCATACAAATTTTAAAGAGTTTTGTGTAGTTTTGTATATAGTTTTATACAAATTTAGGATAGTTTATGTACGCATTTACATTATTTAATGTGTGTTTTGTATATATTTTTATGCAAATTTACTTTATTTTATGTGCATTTTTGTACATATATTTTTTTAGAAATTTGCGTTATTTTATGTGTATTTGTATATGTTTTCTCATACAAATTTACATTATTTTATTGCTATTTTGTTGATTTATTTTGATACGAATGAAAATAGATATACAAAATATACATAAAATAAACTAAATTTGTATTGAAATATATACAAAATACATAAAATAATGTAAATTTGTATCAAAATATTTTAACAGATGCGCATAAAATAACGTAAATTTGTTTTAAAATATACAAAATACACATTAAATAATGTAAATATGTATAAAAAAATATATACAAAACACAAATAGAATAATGTAAAATCGTATCAAAATAAATACACAGAATATTAATAAAACAATGTAAATTTGTATGAAAATAAAGATGCAAAATACCCATTAAATAACGCATTTTTTTAAAAAAAAATATATATACACATGGAAAAATTAATTTGTATTAAAATAAATATACAAAATACACATAAAATAAGGTAAATCTGTATTGAAATAGATATGCAAAATACATATAAAACAATGTAAATTTGTTTCAAAATATATATACGAATACACAAAAAATAACGTCGATTTGTATAAAAATATATATACAAAATACACATAAAATAACGTAAATTTATATAAAACTATATACAAAAATACATAAAATAATGTAAATTCGTTTAAAATATATATATACAAATACACATATCTATTTTCAAACAAATTTTGTGTATTTTTATATATATTTACAAAATATACATAGAATAATGTAAAATCGTATCAAAATAAGTACACAGAATATCAATAAAATAATTGAAATTTGTATGAAAATAAAGATGCAAAACACCCTTAAGATACAGCATAAAATTTTGAATTAAATGTATATACAAAATACACATAAAATAATTAAATTTGTATTAATATATACAAAATGCTCACATACAAAAAGGTAAATCTGTATTGAAAAAAAAACGCAAAATACAAATAAAACAGTGTAAATTTGTTACAAAATATATATACGAATACACATAAAATAAACTGTATATTGTATATCTATTTTCATACAAATACACATTCTTTTATTGATATTTTGATTTTTTATTTTGACGCGAATTTACATTATTTAATGTGTATTTTATATATATATTTTTATACGTGTTTACATCATTTGATGTGTATTTTGTATATATATTTCTATAGAAATCTACGTTGATTTATGAGTATTCGTATATAGATTTTGAAATAAATTTACACTGTTTTATGTGTATTTTACATATTTTTTCAATACAAATTTACCTTATTGTATATGCATTTTGTATATTAATTTTAATACAAATTTAATTATGCTATGTGTATTTTTGAATATGTATTTTTATAAAAATATGCTTTATTTTATTGGTATTTTGCATTTTTATTTTCATACAAATTTACATTATTTTATTTATATCCTGTTTATTTTTTTTGAAACAATTTTACATTATTCTATGTGTTTTTTGTATATCTATTTTTATACGTATTTACTTAATTTTATGTGTATTTTGTATATATATTTCTATAGAAACCTACGTTATTTTATGTGTATTCGTATATATATTTTGAAACAAATTTACATTGTTTTATATGTATTTTTCCATATCTCTTTCAGTTCAAGTATACCTTATTGTATGTGCATTTTGTATATTTATTTCAATACAAATTTAAATATTTTATGTGTATTTTGGTATATATATTTTTATAAGAAATGCGCTATTTGATGGGAATTTTGCATCTTTATTTTCAAACAAATTTACATTATTTTATTAATATTCGGTGTATTTATTTTGTTACGATTTCACATTATTCTATTTGTTTTTTGTATATGTTTTTTTCATACATATTTACATTATTTAATGTGTATCTTGCATATATATTTCATACAAATTTATTATCTATTATTTATTTTCATGCAAATACACATTCTTTTCATGATATTTTGTTTATTTATTTTGACACGAATTTACCTAGATATGTATTTTGTATATATATTTTTATACGTATTTACATAATTTCATGTGTATTTTGTATATATATTTCTATAGAAATCTACGTTATTTTATGTGTATTCGTATATATATTTTGAAACAAATTAACTTTGTTTTATATGTATTTTTGAATATCTCTTTCAATACATATTTACCTTACTGTATATGCATTTTGTATATTTATTTCAATACAAATTTAATATTTTATGTGTATTTTGGTATATATATTTTTATAAAAAATGCGCTATTTTATGGGAATTTTGCATCTTTCTTTTCATACAAATTTACATTATTTTTTGATATTCTGTGTATTTATATTGATAGGATTTTACATTATTCTGTTTCTTTTTTGTATATATTTTTTTATACACATTTACATTATTTAATGTGTATCTTGCATATATATTTTATACAAATTTACGTTATTTTAAGTGTATTTGTTTATATATTTTCATTAAAATTTACATTATTTTATGTGTATTTTGTATATGTATTTCAATACAAATTTACCTAATTTTATGTGTATTTTGTATATTTCTTTTCATACAAATTTTAAATATTTTTGTGTATTTTTGTATATAGTTTTATACAAATTTAGGTTATTTTATGTACGCATTTACATTATTTAATGTGTGTTTTGTATATATATTTTTATGCAAATTTACTTTATTTTATGTGCATTTTTGTACATATATTTTTTTAGAAATTTGCGTTATTTTATGTGTATTTATATATGTTTTCTCATACAAATTTACATTATTTTATTGCTATTTTGTTGATTTATTTTGATACGAAGAAAATAGATATACAAAATATTCATAAAATAAACTAAATTTGTATTGAAATATATATACAAAATACATAAAATAATGTAAATTTGTATCAAAATATTTTAACAGATGCGCATAAAATAACGTAAATTTGTTTTAAAATATACAAAATACACAATAAATAATGTAAATATGTATAAAAAAATATATACAAAACACAAATAGAATAATGTAAAATCGTATCAAAATAAATACACAGAATATTAATAAAACAATGTAAATTTGTATGAAAAAAAAGATGCAAAATACCTATTAAATAACGCATTTTTTTATAAAAACATGGAAAAATTAATTTGTATTAAAATAAATATACAAAATACACATACAATAAGGTAAATCTGTATTGAAATAGATATGCAAAATACATATAAAACAATGTAAATTTGTTTCAAAATATATATATACGAATACACAAAAAATAACGTAGATTTGTATAAAAATATATATACAAAATACAAAAAATATTTTTTTAATACGTATAAGAAAATGTATACAAAATACACATAAAATAATGTAAATTCGTTTCAAAATAAATAAACAAAATACCAATAAAAGAATGTGTATTTGAATAAATATAAATATACAAAATACACATAAAATAACGTAAATTTTTATAAAACTATATACAAAAATACACAGAAGTTATTAAATTCGTCTGAAAATAGATATACAAAATACAGATAAAATAAGCTAAATTTGAATTGAAATGTATATACAAAATACATAAAATAATGTAAATTTGTATCAAAATATTTATAAAAATACATATAATAACGTAAATTTGTTTAAAAATATATAAACAAAATACACATTAAGTAATGTAAATACGTATAAAAAATATGTTCAAAATACACATATAATCATGTAATTCGTATCAAACTAAATAAACAAAATATCCATAAAATAATGTAAATTTGTATGAGAAAACATATACAAATACATATAAAATAACGCTAATTTCCATAAAAATATATGTCCAAAAATGAACGTACAATAAAGCAACTTTGGATAAAAATATATATACAAAACACACATTAAATAATGTAAATGCGTATATAAAATAACCTAAATTTGTATAAAACTATATACAAAAATACACAAAAATAATTTAAATTTGTATGAAAAGAAATATACAAAATACACATAAAATTAGGTTAATTTGTATTGAAATACATATACAAAATACATATAAAATAATGTAAATTTGAAAGAAAATATATAAACAAATACATATATAATAACGTAAATTTGTATGAAATATTTAATCAAAATACACATTAAATAATGTAAATATGTATAAAGAAATATATACAAAACACAAATAGAATAATGTAGAATCGTATCAAAATATATACACAGAATATTAATAAAATAATGTAAATTTGTTTGAAAATTAGGATGCAAAATACCTATAAAATAACGCATTTTTTATAAAAATATTGATACCACAATACACATAAAATATTTGAATTTGTATTAAAATAAATATACAAAATGCACATACAATAAGGTAAATTTGTATTGAAATAGATATGCAAAATACATATAAAATAATGTAAATTTGTTTCAAAATATATATACGAATACACATAAAATAACGTAGATTTCTATAAAAATACATATACAGAATACACATAATATTAAGTAAATACGTATAAAAAAATGTATACAAAATACACATAAAATAATGGAAATTCGAATAAATGTAAATAAACAATATACCAATAAAAGAATGTGCATTTGTATAAATATAAATATACAAAATGCACATAAAATAACGTAAATTTATATAAAACTATATACATAAAATAACGCAAATTTCTATAAAAATATATGTACAAAAATGAACATAAAATAAATTTGCATAAAAATATATATACAAAACACACATTAGATAATGTAAATGAGTATAAAAATATGTATAGAAAATACCTATGAATTAATCTAAAATCGTATCCAGTTAAATTAAGAAAATACCAATAAAAGAATGTAGTTTTCGATGAAAATATATATACAAAATACACATAAAATAACCTAAATACAAATATACACATAAAATATTGTATTTTGTATATACATTTCAATTCAAATTTAGCTTATTTTATCTGTATTATGTATATCTATTTTCATACGAATTTAATTACTTCTGTGTATTTTTGTAAAGTTTTATACAAATTTACGTTATTTTATGTGTATTTTGTATATTTATATTTATGCAAATACACATTCTTTTATTGGTATTTTGTTTATTTATTTTGATACGAATTTACCTCATTTTATGTGTATTTTGTATATATATTTTTATAGAAATCTACGTTCTTTTATGATTATGCGTATATATAAATTGAAACAAATTTACATTGTTTTATATGTATTTTGCATATCTATTTCAATACAGATCTACCTTATTGTATGTGTATTTTGTATATTTATTTTAATAAAAATAATTTTTTTCATGTGTATTTTGGTATATATATATATATATATATATATATATATATATATATAAATTTTTATAAAAATATATATATATATAAAATACACATAAAATAATGTAAATTCGTAAAAATTAAATACACAAAATTCAATAAAAGAATGTATATTTGTAGGAAAATATATATACAAAAACAAATAAAATAACAAAAATTTGTATAAAATATATACAAAATACACAAAATAATTTAAATTTGTTTGAAAATAGATATGCAAAATACACATAAAGTTAGGCAAATTTGTATTGAAATACATATACAAAACTCACATAAAATAATGTAAATTTGTGAAAATATAAACAAATACATATAAAATCACGTAAATTTGGATAAATATATATATACAAAATATACATTAAATATTTTAAATATGAATAAAAATATATTATATATATATATTTTTATTGATATTTGCGTTATTTATGTATTTTGTATATGTTTTCTCAGAAATTTACATTATTTTATTGGTATTTTGTCTATTTATTTTGATACGAATTACATGATTATTTGTGTATTTTTTACATCTTTTTTATACGTATTTACATTATTTAATGTGTATTTTGTTTATATATTTTTATACAAATTTACGTTATTATATGTGTATTTGTATAGGTATTTTGATACAAATTTACATTATTTTATGTATTTTGTATATATATTTCAATTCAAATTTAGCTTATTTTATGTGTATTTTGTATATCTATTTATTTTAATACAAAATCAAATATTTTATGTTTTTTCGTATATATATTTTTATCAAAAATGCGTTATTTTATGGGTATTTTGCATCTTAATTTTCATACAAATTTACATTATTTTATTAATATTTTCTGTATTTATTTTGATACAATTTTACATTATTTTATTTGTGTTTTGTATATATTTTTATACATATTTACATTATTTAATGTTTTTTTGTATATATATATATACAAAAATTTACGTTATTTTAAGTCTATATGTTTATATATTTTTATTTAAATTTACATTATTTTATGTGTATTTTGTATATGTATTTCAATACAAATTTACCTATTTTATATGTTTTTATATTTATTTTCATACAAGTTTAAATTATTTTGTGTATTTTTTATATAGTTTTATACAAATTTAGGTTATTTTATGTATTTTGTATATCTATTTTCATACAAATACACATTCTTTTCATGATATTTTGTTTATTTATTTTGACACGAATTAACATTATTTAATGTGTATTTTGTATATATTTTATACGTATTTACATTATTTCAAGTGTATTTTGTAAATATATTTCTATAGAAATCTGCGTTATTTTATGTGTATTCGTATATATATTTTGAGACAAATTTACATTGTTTTATGTATTTTGCATATTTTTTCAATACAAATTTACCTTATTGTATGTGCATTTTGTATATTAATTTTAATACAAATTTGATTAATCTATGTGTATTTTTGTATATGTATTTTTATAAAAATATGCTTTATTTTATAGGTATTTTGCATCTTTATTTTCATACAAATTTACATTATTTTATTGATATTCTGTGTATTTATTTTAATATGATTTTACATTATTCTATGTGTATTTTGTATATATATTTTATATAAAATGTATTTGTTTTCATTCCATACAAATCTACATTATTTTATGTGTTTTTTGTACATGTATTTAAATACAAATTTAACTAGTTATATGTGTATTTTGTATATCTATTTTGTATGTATATTTTTATAGAAATTTACTCTATTTTATGAGTATTCGTATATATATTTTGATACAAATTTACATTATTGATGTGTATTTTGCATATCTATTTCAATACCAATTTACTTTATTGTACGTGCATTTTGTATATTTATTTTAATACAAATTTAACTATTTTATATGTATTTTTGTATATATATTTTTATGCAAATATGCTTTATTATATCGATATTTTGCATCTTTATTTTCATAGAAATTTACATTATTTTATTGATATTCTCTTTATTTATTTTGATACGATTTAACATTATTCTATGTGTATTATGTATATTTTTTTTTATACATATTTACATTATTTAATGTTCATTTTGTATATATATTTTATCCAAATTTACATTATTTTATGTGTATTTCTTTATATATTTTCATACAAATTTACATTATTTTATGTTTTTTTTTGTATATATATTTTTCAACGTATTTCAATTATTTTATGTGTATTTTGTATATACATTTTCATAAAAAAAATACGTTATTTTATTGTGTGTATAAGTATATATTTTGATACAAATTTTATACAAATTCATGTTATTTAATGTGTATTTGTATATATATGTATAGTGTATTTTGTACATGTATTTAAATACAAATTTAACTAATTATATGTGTATTATGTATATCTATTTTCATACAAATTGAAATTAATTTTGTGTATTTTAGTATATATATTTATTCAAATTTTCGTAATTTTATGTGAATTTTGCATATTTATTTTCCTACAAATATACGTTCTTTTATCTGAATTTTGTTTATTTATTTTGATACGAGTTTTCATTATTTTAGGTGTATTTGAAATATATATTTTTATACTTATTTACATAATTTTATATGTATTTTGAATATATATTTTCATAGAAATTTACTCTATTTTATGTGTATTCGTATATATATTTTGATACAAATTTACATTATTTATGTGTATTTCGCATATCTATTTCAATACAAATTTTCTTTATTGTATGTGCCTTTTGTATATTTATTTTGATGAAAATTTAATTATTTTATGTGTATTTTTGTATATATATTTTTAAACAAATATGCGTTATTATATGGGTATTTTGCATCTTTATTTTCATACAAATTTACATTATTTTATTGATTGTCTGTTTATTTATTTTGATACGATTTTACGTTATTCTGTGTATTTTGTATATATATTTTTAGACATATTTACATTATTTAATGTATATTTTGTACATATATTTTATGGAAATTTACGTTATCTTATGTGTATTTGTTTAAATATTTTCATACAAATTTACATTATTTTATGTGTATTTTGTATATATATTTCAATAAAAATTTGCCTAATTTCATTTGTATTTTGCATATATATTTTTAAACAAATTTAAATTATTTTTGTGCATTTTTGTATTATTTTTATACAATTTTTTTTTTTTATTTGTATTTTGTATATATATTTTCCTACACATATACATTCTTTTAGAGGAAATTTTGTTTATTTATTTTGATACGAATTTACATTATTTTATGTGTATTTTTTATATATATTTTTCTATGTATTTACATTATTTTATGTGTATTTTGTATATATATTTTCATAAAAATTTACGTAATTTTATTGTGTGTATTCGTATATATTTTGATAAAAAAATTCATTATTTTATGTGTTTTTTGCATATCTATTTCAATAAAAATCTACCTTATTGTATGTGTATTTTGTATATTTATTTTAATACAAATTTAATTATTTTATGTGTATTTTTGTATATATAGTTTTTTTAAATATGAGATATTTTATGGGTATTTTGCATCTTTAATTTTTTTTTTATATTACGTACATATCTTTTATACGTATTTACATTATTTAATGTGTATTTTGTTTATATATTTTTATACAAATTTACGTTATTATATATGTATTTGAATATATATTTTGATACAAATTTACATTATTTTATGTATTTTCTATATTTATTTCAATTCAAATTTAGCTTATTTTATGTGTCTTTTGTATATCTATTTTCATACAAATTTAATTATTTTTGTTTATTTTTGTATATAGTTTTATACAATTTTACGTTATTTTATGTGTATTTTGTATATTTATATTTATACAAGTAAACATTCTTTTATTGGCATTTAGTTTATTTATTTTGATACGAATTTACATTATTTTATGTGTATTTTGTATACATTTTCTTATACGTATTTACTTCATTTTATGTGTATTTTGTATATATATTTTATAGAAATCTACGTTATTTTATGTGTATTCGTATGTATATTTTGAAACAAATTTACATTGTTTTATATGTATTTTGTATATCTATTTTAATACAAATTTACCTTATTTTATGTGCATTTTGTATATTAATTGTAATACAAATTTAAATATTTTATGTGCATTTTGGTATATATATTTTCATAAAAAATTCGTTGTTTTATGGGTATTTTGCATCTTTATTTTCATACAAATTTACATTATTTTATTAATATTCTGTGTATTTATTTTGATACTATTTTACATTATTCTATTTGTGTTTTGTATATAATTTTTTTATACATATTTACATTATTTAATGTGTATTTTCTATATATATTTCATACAAATTTTCGTTATTTTAAGTGTATTTGTTTATATATTTTTATTCAAATTTACATTATTTTATGTGTATTTTGTATATGTATTTCAATAGAAATTTACCTAATTTCATGTGTATTTTGTATATATATTTTATACAAATTTAAATTATTTTTTGTGTATTTTTGTATAGAGTTTTATTCAAATTTACAATATTTTATGTGTATTTTGTATATCTATTTTCATACAAATACAGATTCTTTTATTGATATTTTGTTTATTTATTTTGATGCGAATTTACATTATATAATGTGTAATGTGTATATATATTTTTATAGGTATTTACGTCATTTCATGTGTATTTTGTATATATATTTCTATAGAAATATACGTTATTTTATGTGTATTCGTATATATATTTTAAACAAATATACATTGTTTTATGTGCATTTTGCATATTTTTTCAATACAAATTTACCTTATTGTACGTGCATTTTGTATATTAATTTTAATACAAATTTAGCTATTCTATGTGTATTTTTGTATATGTATTTTTATAAAAATATGCTTTATTTTATGGGTATTTTGCATCTTTATTTTCATACAAAATTACATTATTTTATTGATATTCTGTGTATTTATTTTGATACGATTTTACATTATTCTATGTATATTTTTTTTTATCTATTTTATACCAATGTACGTTATTTTATGTGAATTTGTTTTCATTTCATACAAATTTACATTATTTTATGTGAATTTTGTACATGTATTTAAATACAAATTTAACTAATTATATGTGTATTTTGTATATCTATTTTCATACAAATTGAAATTAATTTTGTGTATTTTTGTATTTATTTTTATTCAAATTTTCGTAATTTTATGTGTATTTTGTATATTTATTTTCCTACAAATATACGTTCTTTTATCGGAATTTTATTTATTTATTTTGATACGAATTTTCATTTTTTTAGGTGTATTTGATATATATATTTTTATACTTATTTACATAATTTTATATGTATTTTGAATATATATTTTCATAGAAATTTACTCTATATGTATATGTATAGAAAATACACATGAAATAATCTAAATTCGTATCGAAATAAATTAGCAAAATACCGATAAAATAATGTAATTTTGAATGAAAATATATATAGAAAATACACATAAAATAACGTAAATACAAATAAATATATACACATAAAATGATTTGAATTTGAATGAAAATATATATAAAAATAAACCTAAAATAAGGCAAATTTATAATGAAATATATATACAAAATACACATAAAATAATGTAGATTTGTTTCAAAATATATATACGAATACACTTAAAATAACGTAGATTTCTATAGAAATATATATACAAAATATACATGAAATGTTGTAAATACGTATAAAAATATATATACAAAATACACATTAAATAATGTAAATTCGTGTCAAAATAAATAATTAAAATATCAATAAAAGAATGTGTATTTGTATGAAAATACATATACAAAATACACATAAAATAACGTAAATTTGTATAAAACTATATATAAAAATACACAAAAATAAGTTAAATTTGTATGAAAATAAATATACAAAATACACCTAAAATTAGGTAAATTTGTAAAGAAATACATATACAAAATACACATAAAATAATGTAAATTTGAATGAAAATGTATAAACAAAAACACTTAAATTAACATAAATTTGTATAAAATATATATAAAAAATATTCATTAAATAATGTAAATATGTATAAAAAATATATATACAAAACACAAATAGAATAATGTAAAATCGTATTAAAATAAATACACAGAATGTAAATAAAATAATGTAAATTTGTATGAAAATAAAGATGCAAAATACCCATAAAATAACGCATTTTTTATAAATATACAAAATACACATGAAAGGATGTAAATACGTATAAAAATATATATACAAAATACACATTAAATAATAAACAAAATGTCAATAAAAGAATGTGTATTTGTATGAAAATAAATATACAAAATACACAAAAGATAACATAAATTTGTATAAAACTATATACAAAAATACACAAAAATAATTTAAATTTGTATGAAAATAAATATACAAAATACACATAAAATTAGGTAAATCTGTATTGAAATACATATACAAAATACTTATAAAATACTGTAAATTTGAATGAAAATACATAAACAAATACACTTAAAATAACGTAAATTTGTATAAAAAAATATATACAAAACAAAAATAGAATAATGTAAAATCGTATCAAAATAAATACACAGAATATTAATAAAATAATGTAAATTTGTATGAAAATAAAGATGCAAAATACCCATAAAATAAAGCATTTTTTTTTAAATATATATTCAAAAATACACATAAAAAAAATTATTTGTATTAAAATAAATATACAAAATACACATACAATAAGGTAAATATGTATTGAAATAGATATGCAAAATACATATAAAACAATGTAAATTTGTTTCAAAATATATATACGAATACACATAAAATAACGTAGATTTGTATAAAAATATATATACAAAAAACACGTAAAATGAAGAAAATACGTATAAAAAAATGTATACAAAATACACATAAAATAATGTAAATTCGTATCAAAATAAATAAACAAAATACCAATAAAAGAATGTGTATTTGTATAAATATAAATATACAAAATACACATAAAATAACGTAAATTTGTATAAAACTATATACAAAAATACACAGAAGTAATTAAATTCGTATGAAAATAGATATACAAAATACAGATAAAATAAGCTAAATTTGAATTGAAATGTATATACAAAATACATAAAATAATGTAAATTTGTATCAAAATATTTATAAAAATACATATAATAACGTAAATTTGTTTAAAAATATATAAACAAAATACACATTAAGTAATGTAAATGCGTATAAAAAATATGTACAAAATACACATATAATCATGTAGTTCGTATCAAACTAAATAAACAAAATAGCAATAAAATAATGTAAATTTGTATGAGAAAACATATACAAATACATATAAAATAACGCTAATTTCTATAAAAATATATGTCCAAAAATGAACGTAAAATAAATTAACTTTGGATAAAAATATATATACAAAACACATTAAATAATGTAAATGCGTACATAAAATAACCTAAATTTGTATAAAACTATATACAAAAATACACAAAAATAATTTAAATTTGTATGAAAAGAAATATACAAAATACACATAGAATTAGGTTAACTTCTATTGAAATACATATACAAAATACACATAGAATTAGGTTAATTTCTATTGAAATACATATACAAAATACACATAAAATAATGTAAATTTGAAAGAAAATATATAAACAAATACACATATAATAACGTAAATTTGTATGAAATATATATACAAAATACACATTAAATAATGTAAATATGTATAAAAAAATATATACAAAACACAAATAGAATAATGTAAAATCGTATCAAAATATATACACAGAATATTAATAAAATAATGTAAATTTGTATGAAAATTAAG
Organism: Eriocheir sinensis; assembly: GCF_024679095.1. Taxonomy (NCBI): domain Eukaryota; kingdom Metazoa; phylum Arthropoda; class Malacostraca; order Decapoda; family Varunidae; genus Eriocheir; species Eriocheir sinensis. The sequence continues at coordinate 216,312 of NW_026111870.1, read as the reverse complement.
ATGCAAAATACCTATAAAATAACGCATTTTTTATAAAATTATTGATACCAAAATACAGATAAAATATTTGAATTTGTATCAAAATAAATATACAAAATGCACATACAATAAGGTAAATTTGTATTGAAATAGATATGCAAAATATATATAAAATAATGTAAATTTGTTTCAAAATATATATGCGAATACACATAAAATAACATAGATTTCTATAAAAATACATATACAAAATACACATAAAATTAAGTAAATACGTATAAAAAGATGTATACAAAATACACATAAAATAATGTAAATTCGTATAAATATAAATAAACAATATAGCAATAAAAGAATGTGTATTTGTATAAATATAAATATACAAAATGCACATAAAATAACGTAAATTTATATAAAACTATATACATAAAATAACGCAAATTTCTATAAAAATATATGTACAAAAATGAACATAAAATAAATTTGCATATAAATATATACACAAAACACACATTAGATAATGTAAATGAGTATAAAAATATGTATACAAAATACCTATGAAATAATCTAAATTTTTATCGAGTTAAATTAAGAAAATACCAATATAATAATGTAATTTTGGATGAAAATATATATACAAAATACACATAAAATAACCTAAATACAAATACAAATATACACATAAAATAATTTAAAATTGAATGAAATAAATATACAAAATAAACATAAAATAAGGTAAATTTGTAATGAAATATATGAAAAAATACACATAAAATAATATAAATTTGTATGAAAATATATATACAAATACACATTAAATAACATGAATTTGTATAAAATTTGTATCAAAATATATACGAATACACACAATAAAATAACGTACTTTTTTTATGAAAATGTATATACAAAATACACATAAAATAATGTAAATTTGTATAAAAATATATAAACAAATACACATAAAATAATGTAAATTAGGATAAAATATATATACAAAATAAACCTTAAATAATGTAAATATGTATAAAAAATATATACAAAATACACATAGAATAATGTTAAATCGTATCAAAATAAATAAAGAGAATATCAATAAAATAATGTAAATTTGTATGAAAATAAAGTTGCAAAATATCCATATAATAACGCATATTTGCATAAAAATATATATACAAAAATACATATAAAATGATTAAATTTGTATTAAAATAAATATACAAAATGCACGTACAATAAAGAAAATTTGTATTGAAATAGAATTGCAAAATACACATCAATAATGTAAATTTGTATCAAAATATATATACGAATACTCATAAAATAGAGTAAGTTTCTATGAAAATATACATACAAAATAGATATACAAAATACACATATAACTAGTTAAATTTGTATTTAAATACATGTACAAAAAACACATAAAATAATGTAGATTTGTATGAAATGAAAACAAATACATTTTATATAAAATATATATACAAAATACACATAGAATAATGTAAAATCATACCAAATAAATACACAGAATATCAATAAAATAATGTAAATTTGTATGAATATAAAGATGCAAAATACCCATAAAATAAAGCATATTTTTATAAAAATACATACAGAAAAATGCACATAGATTAATCAAATTTGTATTAAAATTAATATACAAAATACAAATACAATAATGTAAATTTATATTGAAAAAATATGCAAAATACACATAAAACAATGTAAATTTGTTTCAAAATATATATACGAATACTCATAAAATAACGTAGATTTCTATAGAAATATATATACAAAATACACTTGAAATAATGTAAATACGTATAAAAATATATACAAAATACACATTAAATAATGTTAATTCGTGTCAAAATAAATATAAAAAAATATCATGAAAAGAATGTGTATTTGTATGAAAATAGATATACAAAATTATGTAAATAAGTATAAAAATATATATATCAAATACACCTAAAAAAATGAAAATTCGTATCAAAATAAATAAACAAAATTCCGATAAAAGAACGTATATTTGTAGGAAAATAAATATACAAAATACACATAAAATTACGAAAATTTGAATAAAAATATATACAAAAAAACAAAAAAAAAATTCAATTTGTATGAAAATAGATATACAAAATACACATATAATTAGTTAAATTTGTATTTAAATACATGTACAAAATACACATAAAATAATGTAAATTTGTATGAAATGAAAACAAATTCACATAAAATAACGTACATTTGTATAAAATAGATATACAAAATATACATAGAATAATGTAAAATCGTATCAAAATAAATACACAGAATATCAATAAAATAATGTAATTTTGTATGAAAATAAAGATGCAAAATACCCATAAAATAAAGCCTATTTTTTTTTAAATACATATACAAGAATGCACATAGAATAATTAAATTTGTATTAAAATTAATATACAAAATGCACGTACAATAAGGGAAATTTGTATTGAAAAAATATACAAAATGCACATAAAACAATGTATATTTGTTTCAAAATATATATACGAATACATATAAAATAACGTATATTTCTATAGAAATATATATAAAAAATACACATGAAATGACGTAAATACGTATAAAAATATATATACACAATACACATTAAATAATGTAAATTCGCATGAAAATAAATAAACAAAATATCAATAAAAGAATGTGTATTTGTGTGAAAATAGATATACAAAATACACATAAAATATTGTAAATTTGTATAAAACTCTATTAAAAAAATACACAAAAATAATTTAAATTTGTATAAAAATATATATACAAAATACACATAACACTAGTTAAATTTCTATTGAAATACATATACAAAATACACATAAAATAATGTAAATTTGAATGAAAATATATAAACAAATACACTTAAAATAACGTAAATTTGTATGAAATATATATAGAAAATACACATTAAATAATGTAAATATGTATAAAAATATATATACAAAACACAAATAGAATAATGTAAAATAGTATCAAAATAAATACACAGAATATTAATAAAATAATGTAAATTTGTATGAAAATAAAGATGCAAAATACCCATAAAACAACGCATTTTTTATGAAAATATATATACCAAAATACACATAAAATATTCAAATTTGTATTACAATAAATATACAAAATGCACATACAATAAGGTAAATTTGTATTGAAATAGATATGCAAAATACACATAAAACAATGTAAATTTGTTTCAAAATATATATACGAATACACATAAAATAACGTAGATTTCTATAAAAATATATATACAAAATACACATAAAATGAAGTAAATACGTATAAGAAAATGTATACAAAATACACATAAAATAATGTAAATTCGTATCAAAATAAATAAACTAAATGCCAATAAAAGAATGTTTACTTGTATAAATATAAATATACAAAATACACATAAAATAACGTAAAATTGTATAAAACTATATACAAAAATAAACAAAAATAATTAAATTTGTATGAAAATAGATATACAAAAGACACATAAAATAACCTAAATTTGAATTGAAATAAATTTAGAAAATACATAAAATAATGTAAATTTGAATCAAAATATATATTCAAATACACATATATTAAAATTAATATACAAAATGCGTATATAATAAGGTAAATTTGTATTGAAAAAATATGCAACATACACGTTTACTCATACAAATTTATATTATTTTATTGATATTTTGTTTATTTATTTTGATACGAATTACATGATTATATGTGTATTTTGTACATATTTTTTTATACGTATTTATATTATTTAATGTGTATTTTGTTTATATATTTTCATACAAATTTACCTTATTATATGAGTATTTGTATAAATATTTTGATACAAATTTACTTTATTTCATGTATTTTGTATATATATTTCAATTCAAATTTAGCTTATTTTGTGTGTATTTTGTATATATTTTCATACAAATTTAATTACTTCTGTGTATTTTTTTATATAGTTTTATATAAATTTACGTTATTTTATGTGAATTTTGTATATTTATATTTATACAAATACACATTCTTTTATTGCTATTTTGTTTATTTATTTTGTTTCGAATTTACATTATTTTATGTGTATTTTGTTTATATTTTATGTATATATATTTTTATAGAAATCTACGTTATTTTATGTGTATTCGTATATATATTTTGAAACAAATTTACATTGTTTTATATGTATTATTGCATATCTCTTTCAATAGAAGTTTACCTTATTGTATGTGCATTTTGTATATTTATTTCAATACAAATTTAAATATTTTATGTGAATACATGTACAAAAAATACATAAAATAATGTAGATTTGTATGAAATGAAAACAAATACATTTTATATAAAATATATATACAAAATACACATAGAATAATGTAAAATCATATTAAAATAAATACACAGAATATCAATAAAATAATGTAAATTTGTATGAAAATAAAGATGCAAAATACCCATAAAATAAAGCATATTTTTATAAAAATACATATACAAAAATACACATAGATTAATCAAATTTGTATTAAAATTAATATACAAAATGCACATACAATAAGGTAAATTTGTATTGAAAAAATATGCAAAATACACATAAAACAATGTAAGTTTGTTTCAAAATATATATACGAATACACATAAAATAACGCAGATTTCTATAGAAATATATATGCAAAATACACTTAAAATAATGTAAATACGTATAAAAATATATATACAAAATTCACATTAAATAATGTTAATTCGTGTCAAAATAAATAAACAAAATATCATGAAAAGAATGTGTGTTTGTATGAAAATAGATATACAAAATACACATAAAATAACCTAAATTTGTATAAAACTATAAACAAAAATACACAAAAATAATTTAAACATGTATGAAAATAAATATACAAAAAACATATAAAATTAGGTAAATTTGTATTGAAATACATATACAAAATACACATAAAATAATGTAAAATTGAATGAAAATATATAAACATATAGACTTAAAATAACGTAAATTTGTATCAAATATACATACAAAAAACACATTAAATAATGTAAATATGTATAAAAAAAATATATACAAAACACAAATAAAATAATGTAAAATCGTATCAAAATAAATACAGAAAATATTAATAAAATAATGTAAATTTGTATGAAAATTAAGATGCAAAATACCCATAAAATAACGCATTTTTTATAAAAATATATATACGAAAAAACATAAAATATTTGATTTTGTATTAAAATAAATAGATATACAAAATACACATAAAACAAGCTAAATTAAATGAAAAATATATACAAAATATACATAGAATACTGTAAAATCGTATCAAAATAAATACACAGAATATTAATAAAATAATGTAATTTTGTATGAAAATAAAGATGCAAAATACCCATAAAATAAAGCATATTTTTTTAAAAATACATATACAAAAATACACATAGAATAATTAAATTTGTGTTAAAATTAATATACAAAATGCACGTACAATAACGTAAATTTGTATTGAAAAAATATACAAAATGCACTTTAGAGCGTAAATTTGTTTAAAAATCTATATACGAATACACATAAAATAACGTAGATTTCTATAGAAATAAATATACAAAATACACATGAAATGATGTAAATACGTATAAAAATATATATATACAAAATACATATTAAATAATTTAAATTCTCGTCAAAATAAATAAACAAAATATCAATAAAAGAATGTGTATTTGTATGAAAATAGATATACAAAATACTCATAAAATAACCTAAGTTTGTATAAAACCATATACAAAAATACACAAAAATAATGGAAATTTGAATGAAAATATATAAACATATACACTTAAAATAACGTAAATTTGTATTAAATATATATACAAAATACTAATTAAATAATGTAAATATGTATAAAATAATATATACAAAACACAAATAGAATAATGTAAAATCGTATCAAAATAAATATACAGAATATTAATTAAATAATGTAAATTTGTATGAAAATAAAGATGCAAAATAGCCATAAAATAACGCATTTTTTATAAAAATATATATACCAAAATACACATAAAATATTAAAATTTGTATTAAAATAAATATAAAAAATGCACATACTGTAAGGTAAATTTGTATTGAAATAGAAATACAAAATACATATAAAACAATGTAAATTTGTTTCAAAATATATATACGAATACACATAAAATAACGTTGATTTCTATAAAAATATATACAAAATACACATAAAATGAAGTAAATACGTATAAAAAAATGAATACAAAATACACATAAAAATCGTATCAAAATAAATAAACAAAATACCAGTAAAAGAATGTGTATTTGTATAAATATAAATATACAAAATACACATAAAATATCGTAAATTTGTATAAAACTATATACAAAAATACACAGAACAAATACACATTCTTTTATTGGTATTTTGTTTATTTATTTTGTTTCGAATTTATATTATTTTATGTGTATTTTGTTTACAATTTTTTATACGTATTTACCTAATTTTATGTGTATTTTGTATATATATTTTAATAGAAATCTACGTTATTTTATGTGTATTCGTATATATATTTTGAAACAAATTTACAATTTTTTATATGTATTTTTGCATATCTCTTTCAACAGAAGTTTACCTTATTGTATGTGCATTTTGTATATTTATTTCAATACAAATTTAAATATTTTATGTGTATTTTGGTATATATATTTTTATAAGAAATGCGCTATTTGATGGGAGTTTTGCATCTTTATTTTCATACAAATTTACATTATTTTATTAATATTCGGTGTATTTATTTTGATACGATTTTACATTATTCTATTTGTTTTTTTATTATATATATTTTTTATACATATTTACATTATTTAATGTGAATCTTGCATATATATTACATACAAATTTATTATCTATTATTTATTTTCATACAAATACACATTCTTTTCATGATATTTTGTTTATTTATTTTGTCACTAAATTACATTACATAATATGTATTTTATATATATATTTTATACGTATTTACATAATTTCATGTGTATTTTGTATATATATTTCTATAGAAATCTACGTTATTTTATGTGTATTCGTATATATATTTTGAAACAAATTTACACTGTTTTATTTGTGTTTTGCGTTTTTTTTCAATACAAATTTACCTTATTGTATGTGTGCATTTTGTATATTAATTTTAATACAAATTTAATTATTCTATGTGTATTTTTGTATATGTATTTTTAAAAAAAAATATGCTTTATCTTATGGGTATTTTGCATCTTTATTTTCATACAAATTTAAATTATTTTATTGATATTCTGTGTACCTATTTTGATACGATTTTACATTATTCTATGTATAACAAAAATAAATACAGAATACACAAAAAAAGATATGCAAAATACATATAAACAATGTAAATTTGTTTCAAAATATATATACGAATACACATGAAATAAGGTAGATTTCTATAAAAATATATATACAAAATACACATAAAATTAAGTAAATACGTATAAAAAATGTATACAAAATACACATAAAATAATGTAAATTAGTATCAAAATAAATAAACAAAATACCAATAAAAGAATGTGTATTTGTATAAATATATATTTACAAAATACACATTAAATAATATAAATTTGTTTAAAACTATACAAAATACACATGAAATGATGTAAATACGTATAAAAATATATATACAAAATACACATTAAATAATGTAAATTCGCGTCAAAATAAATAAACAAAATATCAATAAAAGAATGTGTATTTGTATGAAAATAGATATACAAAATAAACATAAAATAACTTAAATTTGTATCAAACTATATACAAAAATACACAAAAATATTTTAAATTTGTATGAAAATAAATATACAAAATACACATAAAATTAGGTAAATTTGTATTGAAATGCATACACAAAATACACATAAAATAATGTAAATTTGAATGAAAATACATAAACAAATACACTTAAAATAACGTAAATTTGTATAAAAAAATATGTACAAAACACAAATAGAATAATGTAAAATCGTATCAAAATAAATACACAGAATATTAATAAAATAATGTAAATTTGTATGAAAATAAAGAAGCAAAATACCTATAAAATAACGCATTTTTTTATTTATAAAAATATATATACCAAAATACACAACAAAAAATTAAATTTGTATTAAAATAAATATACAAAAAACACATACAATAAGATAAATTTGTATTGAAATAGATATGCAAAATACATATACAACAATGTAAATTTGTTTCAAAATATATATACGAATACACATAAAATAACGTAGATTTCTATAAAAATATAAATAAAAAATACACATAAAATGAATTAAATACGTATAAAAAAATGTATACATAAAACACATAAAATAATGTAAATTCGTATCAAAATAAATAAACAAAATACCAATAAAAGAATGTGTATTTGTATAAATATAAATATACAAAATACACATAAAATAACGTAAATTTATATAAAACTATATATAAAAAGACACAGAAGTAATTAAATTTGTATGAAAATATATACAAAATACACACAAAATAAGCTAAATTTGAATTGAAATATATATACAAAATACATGAAATAAAGTAAATTTGTATCAAAATATTTATACAAATACACATATAATAACGTAAATTTGTATGAAAATATATAAACAAAATATACATTAAATAATGTAAATACGTATAAAAAAATATGTACAAAATACACATATAATCATGTAGTTCGTATCAAAATAAAAAAACAAAATACCAATAAAATAATATAAATTTGTAGGAGTAAACGTGTATGTTGCATATTTTTTCAATACAAATTTACCTTATTATATACGCATTTTGTATATTAATTTTAATACAAATTTAATTATTCGATGTGTATTTTTGTATCTGTATTTTTATAAACATATGCTTTATTTTTTGGGTATTTTGCATCTTTATTTTCATACAAATTTACATTATTTTATTGATATTCTGCTCATTCATTTTGATACGAATTTACATTATTCTATGTGTATTTTGTATATATTTTTCATACAAATTTACGTTATTTTATGTGCATTTTTATATATTTTGACACAAATTTACAATATTTTATGGGTATTTTGTATATACATTTCAAAAGAAATTTACCTAGTTTTATGTGTATTTTGTATATCTATTTTCATACAAACTCAAATTATTTCTATGTATTTTTGTATATATTTTAATACAAATTTTAGTAATGTTATGTGTATTTTGTAAATTTATTTTCATTCAAATATATATTATTTTATTGGTGTTTTGTTGATTTATATTGATACGAGTTTACATTATTTTATATGTACTTTGAATATATATTTTTATACGCTTTTACATTATTTAATATTTATTTTGAATATATATTTTTATACAAATTCATGGTATTTTATGTGTATTTGTAAATATATTTTTATATAAATTTACATTATTTTATGTGTATTTTGTACATGTATTTTTTTACAAATCTACCTTATTTTATGTTTATTTTGTATGTGTATTTTGTATATTTATATTTATCCAAATACACATTCTTTTATTGGTATTTTGTTTATTTATTTTAACTCGAGTTTACATTATTTTATGTGTATTTTGTATACATTTTTTAATACGTATTTACTTAATTTTATGTGTATTTTGTATATATATTTTTTATAGAGATCTACGTTTTTTTTATTTGTATTTGTATATATATTTTGACACAAATTTACATTGTTTTATATGTATTTTTGCATATCTCTTTCAATACAAATTTACCTTATTGTATGTGCATTTTGTAAATATATTTCAATGCAAATTTAAATATTTTATGTGTATTTTGGTATATATATTTTTATAAGATTACGAAAATTTGAATAAAAATATATACAAAAAAACAAAAAAATAAATTTCAATTTGTATGAAAATAGATATACAAAATACACATATAATTAGTTAAATTTGTATATAAATACATGTACAAAATACACATAAAATAATGTAAATTTGTATGATATGAAAACAAATTCACATAAACCGCGTCAAAATAAATAAACAAAATATCAATAAAAGAATTTGTATTTGTATGAAAATAGATATACAAAATACACATAAAATAACCTAAATTTGTATCAAACTATATACACAAATACACTAAAATATTTTAAATTTGTATGAAAATAAATATACAAAATACACATAAAATTAGGTAAATTTGTATTGAAATACATACACAAAATACACATAAAATAATGTAAATTTGAATGAAAATACATAAACAAATACACTTAAAATAACGTAAATTTGTATAAAAAAATATGTACAAAACACAAATAGAATAATGTAAAATCGTATCAAAATAAATACACAGAATATTAATAAAATAATGTAAATTTGTATGAAAATAAAGAAGCAAAATACCCATAAAATAACGCATTTTTTTATTTATAAAAATATATATACCAAAATACACAAAAAAATTAAATTTGTATTAAAATAAATATACAAAAAACACATACAATAAGGTAAATTTGTATTGAAATAGATATGCAAAATACATATACAACAATGTAAATTTGTTTCAAAATATATATACGAATACACATAAAATAACGTAGATTTCTATAAAAATATATATACAAAATACACATAAAATGAAGTAAATACGTATAAAAAATGTATACAAAAAACACATAAAATAATGTAAATTCGTATCAAAATAAATAAACAAAATACCAATAAAAGAATGTGTATTTGTATAAATATAAATATACATAATACACATAAAATAACGTAAATTTATATAAAACTATATACAAAAAGACACAGAAGTAATTAAATTTGTATGAAAATATATACAAAATACACACAAAATAAGCTAAATTTGAATTGAAATATATATACAAAATACATGAAATAAAGAAATTTGTATCAAAATATTTATACAAATACACATATAATAACGTAAATTTGTATGAAAATATATAAAAAAAATACACATTAAATGATGTAAATACGTATAAAAAATATGTACAAAATACACATATAATCATGTAATTCGTATCAAAATAAATAAACAAAATACCAATAAAATAATATAAATTTGTATGAGTAAACGTGTATGTTGCATATTTTTTCAATACAAATTTACCTTATTATATACGCATTTTGTATATTAATTTTAATACAAATTTAATTATTCGATGTGTATTTTTGTATCTGTATTTTTATAAACATATGCTTTATTTTTTGGGTATTTTGCATCTTTATTTTCATACAAATTTACATTATTTTATTGATATTCTACTCATTCATTTTGATACGAATTGACATTATTCTATGTGTATTTTGTATATATTTTTCATACAAATTTACGTTATTTTATGTGTATTTGCTTATATTTTGACACAAATTTACAATATTTTATGGGTATTTTGTATATACATTTCAAAAGAAATTTACCTAGTTTTATGTGTATTTTGTATATCTATTTTCATACAAACTCAAATTATTTCTATGTATTTTTGTATATATTTTAATACAAATTTTAGTTATGTTATGTGTATTTTGTAAATTTATTTTCATTCAAATATATATTATTTTATTGGTGTTTTGTTGATTTATATTGATAAGAATTTACATTATTTTATATGTACTTTGTATATATATTTTTATACGCTTTTACATTCTTTAATATTTATTTTGAATATATATTTTTATACAAATTCATGGTATTTTATGTGTATTTGTATATATATTTATATATAAATTTACATTATTTTATGTGTATTTTGTACATATATTTTTTACAAATCTACCTTATTTTATGTTTATTTTGTATGTGTATTTTGTATATTTATATTTATCCAAATACACATTCTTTTATTGGTATTTTGTTTATTTATTTTAATTCGAATTTACATTATTTTATGTGTATTTTGTATACATTTTTTATACGTATTTACTTAATTTTATGTGTATTTTGTATATATATTTTTATAGAAATCTACGTTTTTTTATTTGTATTCGTATATATATTTTGAAACAAATTTACATTGTTTTATATGTATTTTTGCATATCTCTTTCAATACAAATTTACCTTATTGTATGTGCATTTTGTATATTTATTTCAATGCAAATTTAAATATTTTATGTGTTTTTTGGTATATATATTTTTATAAGATTACGAAAATTTGAATATAAATATAAACAAAAAAACAAAAAAATAAATTTCAATTTGTATGAAAATAGATATACAAAATTCACATATAATTAGCTAAATTTGTATTTAAATACATGTACAAAATACACATAAAATAATGTAAATTTGTATGAAATGAAAACAAATTCACAAAAAATTCGCGTCAAAATAAATAAACAAAATATCAATAAAAGAATGTGTATTTGTATGAAAATAGATATACAAAATACACATAAAATAACCTAAATTTGTATCAAACTATATACAAAAATAAACAAAAATATTTTAAATTTGTATGAAAATAAATATACAAATACACATAAAATTAGGTAAATTTGTATTGAAATACATACACAAAATACACATAAAATAATGTAAATTTGAATGAAAATGCATAAACAAATACACTTAAAATAACGTAAATTTGTATAAAAAAAATATGTACAAAACACAAATAGAATAATGTAAAATCGTATCAAAATAAATACACAGAATATTAATAAAACAATGTAAATTTGTATGAAAATAAAGAAGCAAAATACCCATAAAATAACGCATTTTTTTATTTATAAAAATATATATACCAAAATACACATCAAAAAATTAAATTTTTATTAAAATAAATATACAAAAAACACATACAATAAGGTAAATTTGTATTGAAATAGATATGCAAAATACATATAAAACAATGTAAATTTTTCAAAATATATATACGAATACACATAAAATAACGTAGATTTCTATAAAAATATATATACTAAATACACATAAAATGAAGTAAATACGTATAAAAAAATGTATACAAAATACACATGAAATAATGTAAATTCGTATCAAAATAAATAAACAAAATACCAATAAAAGAATGTGTATTTGTATAAATATAAATATACAAAATACACATAAAATAACGTAAATTTATATAAAACCATATACAAAAATACACAGAAATAATTAAATTTGTATGAAAATATATACAAAATACACACAAAATAAGCTAAATTTGAATTGAAATATATATACAAAATACATGAAATAAAGTAAATTTGTATCAAAATATTTATACAAATACACATATAATAACGTAAATTTGTATGAAAATATATAAACAAAATACACATTAAATAATATAAATACGTATAAAGAAATATGTACAAAATACACATATAATCATGTAATTCGTATCAAAATAAATAAACAAAATACCAATAAAATAATATAAATTTGTATGAGTAAACGTGTATGTTGCATATTTTTTCAATACAAATTTACCTTATTATATACGCATTTTGTATATTAATTTTAATATATGTGTATTTGAATATATATTTTGATACAAATTTACATTATTTTATGTATTTTCTATATTTATTTCAATTCAAATTTAGCTTATTTTATGTGTCTTTTGTATATCTATTTTCATACAAATTTATTTATTTATTTATTTTTTTGTATATAGTTTTATACAATTTTACGTTATTTTATGTGTATTTTGTATATTTATATTTATACAAGTAAACATTCTTTTATTGGCATTTAGTTTATTTGTTTTGATACGAATTTACATTATTTTATGTGTATTTTGTATACATTTTCTTATACGTTATACGTTATTTTATATGTATTCGTATATATATTTTGAAACAAATTTACATTGTTTTATGTGTATTTTGCATATCTATTTCAATACAAATTTACGTTATTGTATGTGCATTTTGTATATTTATTGTAATACAAATTTAAATATTTTATGTGTATTTTGGTATATATATTTTCATAAAAAATGCGTTGTTTTATGGGTATTTTGCATCTTTATTTTCATACAAATTTACATTATTTTATTAATATTCTGTGTATTTATTTTGATACTATTTTACATTATTCTATTTGTGTTTTGTATATTTTTTTATACATATTTACATTATTTAATGTGTATTTTCTATATATATTTCATACAAATTTACGTTATTTTAAGTGTATTTGTTTATATATTTTCATTCAAATTTACATTATGTTATGTGTATTTTGTATATGTATTTCAATAGAAATTTAACTAGTTTTATGTGTATTTTGTATATATATTTTTATACAAATTTAAATTATTTTTGTGTATTTTTTTAATAGAGTTTTATACAAATTTACAATATTTTATGTGTATTTTGTATATCTATTTTCATACAAATACACATTCTTTTATTGATATTTTGTTTATTTATTTTGATGCGAATTTACATTATTTAATGTGTATTGTGTATATATATTTTTATACGTATTAACGTTATTTCATGTGTATTTTGTATATATATTTCTATAGAAATATACGTTATTTTATGTGTATTCGTATATATATTTTGAAACAAATATACATTGTTTTATGGGCATTTTGTATATTTTTTCAACACAAATTTCCCTTATTGTACGTGCATTTTGTATATTAATTTTAATACAAATTAAATTATTCTATGTGTATTCTTGTATATGTATTTTTAAAAAAATATGCTTTATTTTATGGGTATTTTGCATCTTTATTTTCATACAAAATTACATTATTTTATTGATATTCTGTGTATTTATTTTGATACGATTTTACATTATTCTATGTATATTTTGTATATCTATTTTATACAAATGCACGTTATTTTATGTGAATTTGTTTTCATTTCATACAAATTTACATTATTTTATGTGTATTTTGTACATGTATTTAAATACAAATTTAACTAATTATATGTGTATTTTGTATATCTATTTTCATACAAATTTAAATTTATTATTTTGTTTTTTTGTATATACTTTTATTCAAAATTTCGTAATTTTATGTGTATTTTGTATATTTATTTTCCTACAAATATACGTTCTTTTATCGGAATTTTGTTTATTTATTTTGATACGAATTTTCATTTTTTAAGGTGTATTTGATATATATATTTTTATACTTATTTACATAATTTTATATATA
This sequence comes from Eriocheir sinensis, assembly GCF_024679095.1. NCBI lineage: Eukaryota > Metazoa > Arthropoda > Malacostraca > Decapoda > Varunidae > Eriocheir > Eriocheir sinensis. Next base: position 201,106 of record NW_026111870.1, on the reverse strand, counting down.
TTTTGAATATATATTTTCATAGAAATTTACTCTATATGTATATACAAAAAAACACAAAAATAGTTTAAATTTGTATGAAAATAAATATAGAAAATACACATAAAATTAGGTAAATTTGTATTGAAATACATATGCAAAATACACTTAAAATAATGTAAATTTGAAAGAAATTATATAAACAAATACACTTAAAATGACGTTAATTTGTATAAAATATATATAAAAAATACACATTAAATAATGAAAATATGTATAATAAAATATATACAAAACACAAATAGTATAATATAAAATCGTATCAAAATATATACACAGAATATTAATAAAATAATGTACATTTGTATGAAAACTAAGATGTAAAATACCTATAAAATAACGCATTTTTTATAAAATTATATATACCAAAAAACACATAAAATATTTGAATTTGTATTAAAATAAATATACAAAATGCACATACAATAAGGTAAATTTGTATTGAAATATATATGCAAAAAACATATAAAACAATGTAAATTTGTTTCAAAATATATATACGAATACACATAAAATAACGTAGATTTCTATAAATATATATACAAAATACAAATAAAATTAAGTAAATACGAATCAAAAATGTATACAAAATACACATAAAATAATGTAAATTCGTATAAATATAAATAAACAAAATATCAATAAGAGAATGTGTATTTGTATAAATATAAATATACAAAATGCACATAAAATAACGTAAATTTGTATAAAACTATATACAAAAATACACAGCAATAATTAAATTTGTATGAAAATAGATATACAAAATACACACAAAATAAGCTAAATTTGAATTGAAATATATACAAAATACATAAAATAAAGTAAATTCGTTTCAAAATATTTTTAACAAATACACATATAATAACGTAAATTTGTAAAAAAAATATATAAACAAAATACACATTAAGTAATGTAAATACGTATAAAAAAAATATTTACAAAATACACCAATAATCAAGTCATTCGTATCAAAATAAATAAACAAAAAACTAATTAAATAATGTAAATTTGTATGAGAAAACATATACAAAATACACATAAAATAACGTTTTAAGTTTCTATAAAAATATATGTACAAAAATGCACATAAAATTAGTTTGCATAAAAAAATATATACAAAACACACATTAGATAATGTAAATGAGTATAAAAATATGTATACAAAATACCTATGAAATAATCTAAATTCGTATCGAGTTAAATTAAGAAAATAACAATAAAATAATGTAATTTTGGATGAAAAGATATATAGAAAACACACATATAATAACCTAAATACAAATACAAATATACACATTAAATAATTTAAAATTGAATGAAATAAATATACAAAATAAACATGAAATAAGGTAACTTTGTAATAAAATATATGTAAGAATACACATAAAATAATATAAATTTGTATGAAAATATATATACAAATACACATAAAAAAACATGAATTTGTATAAAATGTTTCAAAATATATACGAATACACACAATAAAATAACGTAAATTTTTATGAAAATGTATATATAAAATACACATAAAATAGTTTAAATACGTAGAAAAATATTTTTACAAAATACACATAAAATAATGTAAATTCGTAAAAAATTAAATACACAAAATTCCAATAAAAGAATGTATATTTGTAGGAAAATATATATACAAAAAACAAATAAAATAACTAAAATTTGTATAAAAATATATACAAATATACACAAAAATAATTTAAATTTGTTTGAAAATAGATATGAAAAATACACATAAAGTTAGGCAAATTTGTATTGAAATACATATAAAAAACTCACATAAAATAATGTAAATTTGTATGAAAATATATAAACAAATACATATAAAATCACGTAAATTTGGATAAAATATATATATACAAAATATACATTAAATATTTTAAATATGTATAAAAATATATTATATTATATATATTTTTATTGATATTTGCGTTATTTATGTGTATTTTGTATATGTTTTCTCAAAGAAATTTACATTATTTTATTGGTATTTTGTCTATTTATTTTGATACGAATTACATGATTATTTGTGTATTTTTTACATTTTTTTTATACGTATTTACATTATTTAATGTGTATTTTGTTTATATATTTTTATACAAATTTACGTTATTATATGTGTATTTGTATAGGTATTTTGATACAAATTTACATTATTTTATGTATTTTGTATATATATTTTAATTCAAATTTAGCTTATTTTATGTGTATTTTGTATATCTATTTATTTTAAAACAAAATCAAATATTTTATGTTTTTTCGTATTTATATTTTTATAAAAAATGCGTTATTTTATGGGTATTTTGCATCTTAATTTTCATACATATTTACATTATTTTATTAATATTTTCTGTATTTATTTTCATACGATTTTACATTATTATGTTTGTGTTTTGTATATATATTTTTTATACATATTTACATTATTTAATGTTTTTTTTTGTATATATATTTGATACAAATTTACGTTATTTTAAGTCTATATGTTTATATATTTTCATTCAAATTTACATTATTTATGTCTATTTTGTATATGTATTTCAATACAAATTTACCTATTTTTATATGTTTTTTGTATATTTATTTTCATACAAGTTTAAATTATTTTTGTGTATTTTTGTATATAGTTTAATACAAACTTAGGTTATTTTATGTGTATTTTGTATATCTATTTTCATACAAATACACATTCTTTTCATGATATTTTGTTTATTTATTTTGACACGAATTAACATTATTTAATGTGTATTTTGTATATATATTTTTATACGTATTTACATTATTTCAAGTGTATTTTGTATATATATTTCTATAGAAATCTGCGTTACTTTATGTGTATTCGTATATATATTTTTAACAAATTTACATTATTTTATGTGTATTTTGCATATTTTTTCAATACAAATTTACCTTATTGTATGTGCATTTTGTATATTAATTTTAATACAAATTTGATTAATCTATGTGTATTTTTGTATATGTATTTTTATAAAAATATGCTTTATTTTATGGGAATTTTCCATCTTTATTTTCATACAAATTTACATTATTTTATTGATATTCTGTGTATTTATTTTGATATGATTTTACATTATTCTATGTGTATTTTGTATATATATTTTATATAAAATGTATTTGTTTTCATTTCATACAAATCTACATTGTTTTATGTGTTTTTTGTACATGTATTTAAATACAAATTTAACTAGTTATATGTGTATTTTTATATCTATTTTGTATGTATATTTTCATAGAAATTTACTCTATTTTATGAGTATTCGTATATATATTTTGATACAAATTTACATTATTGATGTGTATTTTGCATATCTATTTCAATACAAATTTACTTTATTGTACGTGCATTTTGTACATTTATTTTAATACAAACATAACTATTTTATATGTATTTTTGTATATATGTTTTTATGCAAATATGCGTTATTATATGGATATTTTGCATCTTTATTTTCATACAAATTTAAATTATTTTATTGATATTCCCTTTATTTATTTTGATACGATTTAACATTATTCTATATGTATTTTGTATATATTTTTTTTATACATATTTACATTATTTAATGTTTATTTTATATATATAAATTTTATCCAAATTTCTATTATTTTATGTATATTTGTTTATATATTTTCATACATATTTACACTATTTTATGTGTTTTTTGTATATATATTTTTCTACGTATTTAAATTATTTTATGTGTATTTTGTATATACATTTTCATAAAAAAATTACGTTATTTTATTGTGTGTATAAGCATATATTTTGATACAAATTTTATACAAATTCATGTTATTTAATGTGTATTTGTATATATATTTTCATACAAATTTATATTATTTTATTTGTATTTTTTCATATATTTCATTACAAATTTACCTTATTTTATGTTTATTTTGTATATTTATTTATTTCAATTTTAAATTATTTTATGTGTATCTTTGTATTTGTATTTAGGTTATTTTATGTGTATTTTGTATATATATTTTCATCCAAAATTACATTATTTTATTGATATTTTCTTAATTTAATTCGATACGAATTTAGATTATTTCATAGGTATTTTGTATACATATTTTTATACTCATTTACATTATCTAAAGTGTGTTTTGTATATATATTTTTATGCAAATTTATTTAATGTTAATTTTTGTACATATATTTTTATAGAAATTTGCGTTATTTTATGTATATAGTTTTATATAAATTTACGTTATTTTATGTGCATTTTGTATATTTATATTTATACAAATACACATTCTTTTATTGGTATATTGTTTATTTACATTTATACGAATTTACATTATTTTATGTGTATTTTGTATACATTTTTTTATACGTATTTAATTAATTTTATGTGTATTTTGTATATGTATTTTTATAGAAATCTACGTTATTTTATGTGTATTCGTATATATATTTTGAAACAAATTTACATTATTTTATATGTATTTTGCATATCTATTTCAATACAAATTTACCTTATTGTATGTGCATTTTGTATATTTATTTTAATACAAGTTCAAATATTTTATGTGTATTTTGGTATCAATAATTTTATAAAAAATGCATTATTTTATAGGTATTTTGCATCTTAATTTTTATTTTATATGTACTTTGTATATATATTTTTATACGGTTTTACATTATTTAATATTTATTTTAAGTATATATTTTTATACAGATTCATGGTATTTTATGTGTATTTGTATATATATTTTCATATAAATTTACATTATTTTATGTGTATTTTGTACATATATTTTATTACAAATCTACCTTATTTTCTGTTTATTTTGTATGTGTATTTAGTATATTTATATTTATCCAAATACACATTCTTTTATTGGTATTTTGTTTATTTATTTTAATTCGAATTTACATTATTTTATGTGTATTTTGTATATATATTTTTATAGAAATCTACGTTCTTTTATTTGTATTCGTATATATATTTTGAAACAAATTTACATTGTTTTATATGTATTTTTGCATATCTCTTTCAATACAAATTTACCTTATTATATGTGCATTTTGTATATTTATTTCAATACAAATTTAAATATATTATGTGTATTTTGGTATATATATTTTTATAAGAAATGCGCTATTTTATGGGAATTTTGCATCTTTATTTTCATACAAATTTACATTATTTTATTAATATTCGGTGTATTTATTTTGATACGATTTTACATTTTTCTATTTGTTTTTTGTATATACTTTTTTATACATATTTACATTATTTAATGTGTATCTTGCATATATATTTTATACAAATTTATTATCTATTATCTATTTTCATACAAATACACATTCTTTTCATGATATTTTGTTTATTTATTTTGACACGAATTTACATTATTTGATATGTATTTTGTATATATATTTTTATAATTATTTACATAATTTCATATGTATTTTGTATATATATTTCTATAGAAATCTACTTTATTTTATGTGTATTCGTATATATATTTTGAAACAAATTTACATTGTTTTATATGTATTTTTGAATATCTCTTTCAATACAAATTTACCTTACTGTATATGCATTTTGTATATTTATTTCAATACAAATTTAAATAATTTATGTGTATTTTGGTAAATATATTTTTATAAAAAATGCGATAATTTTTGGGAATTTTCCATCTTTATTTTCATGCAAATTTACATTATTTTATTGATATTCTGTGTATTTATTTTGATACGATTTTACATTATTCTATTTGTTTTTTGTATATATATTTTTTATACACATTTACATTATTTAATGTGTATCTTGCATATATATTTTATACAAATTTACGTTATTTTAAGTGTATTTGTTTTTATATTTTCATTCAAATTTACATTTATTTTAATTCGAAATTGCATTATTTTATGTGTATTTTGTATACATTTTTTTATACGTATTTACTTAATTTTATTTGTATTTTGTATATATATTTTTATAGAAATCTACGTTTTTTTATTTGTATTCGTATATATATTTTGAAACAAATTTACATTGTTTTATATGTATTTTTGCATATTTCTTTCAATACAAATTTGCCTTATTGTATGTGCATTTTGTATTTAAATATTTTATGTGTATTTTGGTATATATATTTTTATAAGAAATGCGCTATTTTATGGGAATTTTGCATCTTTATTTTCATACAAATTTACAGTATTTTATTAATATTCGGTGTATTTATTTTGATATGATGTTACATTATTCTATTTGTTTTTTGTATATACTTTTTTATACATATTTACATTATTTAATGTGTATCTTGCATATATATTTTATACAAATTTATGATCTATTATCTATTTTCATACAAATACACATTCTTTTCATGATATTTTGTTTATTTATTTTGACACGAATTTACATTATTTGATATGTATTTTGTATATATATTTTTATACGTATTTACATAATTTCATATGTATTTTGTATATATATTTCTATAGAAATCTACTTTATTTTATGTGTATTCGTATATATATTTTGAAACAAATTTACATTGTTTTATATGTATTTTTGAATATCTCTTTCAATACAAATTTACCTTACTGTATATACATTTTGTATATTTATTTTAAAACAAATTTAAATATTTTATGTGTATTTTGGTAAATATATTTTTATAAAAAATGCGATAATTTTTGGGAATTTTGAATCTTTATTTTCATACAAATTTACATTATTTTATTGATAATCTGTGTATTTATTTTGATACGATTTTACATTATTCTATTTGTTTTTTGTATATATATTTTTTATACACATTTACATTATTTAATGTGTATCTTGCATATATATTTTATACAAATTTACGTTATTTTAAGTGTATTTGTTTATATATTTTCATTCAAATTTACATTATTTGATGTGTATTTTGTATATGTATTTCAATACAAATTTACCTAATTTTATGTGTATTTTGTATATTTCTTTTCAAACAAATTTAAATTATTTTTGTGTATTTTTGTATATAGTTTTATACAAATTTAGGTTATTTTATGTACGCATTTACATTATATAGTGTGTGTTTTGTATATATATATTTTTGCAAATTTACTTTATTTTATGTGCATTTTTGTACATATATTTTTATAGAAATTTGCGTTATTTGTATATATTTTCTCATACAAATTTACATTATTTTATTGCTATTTTGTTTATTTATTTTGATACGAGTTACATGATTATATTTGTATTTTGTACATATTTTTTATACGTATTTACATTACTTAATGTGTATTTTGTTTATATATTTTTAAACAAATCTACGTTATTATATGTATTTGTATAAATATTTTGATACAGATTTACATTATTTTATGTATTTTGTATGTACATTTCAATTCAAATTTAGCTTATTTTAGCTGTATTTTGTATATATATTTTCATACAAATTTAATTACTTCTGTGTATTTTTGTATACAGTTTTATACAAATTTACGATATTTTATGTGTATTTTGTATATATATATATTTTTACAAATACACATTTTTTTTATACGTATTTACATAATTTTATGTGTATTTTGTATATATATTTTTATAGAAATCTACGTTTTTTTATTTGTATTCGTATATATATTTTGAAACAAATTTACATTGTTTTATATGTATTTTTGCATATCTCTTTCAAAACAAATTTACCTTATTGTATGTGCATTTTGTATATTTTTTTCAATACAAATTTAAATATTTTATGTGTATTTTGGTATATATATTTTTATAAGAAATGCGCTATTTTTTGGGAATTTTGCATCTTTATTTTCATACAAATTTACATTATTTTATTAATATTCGGTGTATTTATTTTGATACGAATTTACATTATTCTATTTGTTTTTTGTATATACTTTTTTATACATATTTACATTATTTAATGAGTATCTTGCATATACATTTTTATACAAACTTATTATCTATTATCTATTTTTATACAAAAACACATTCTTTTCATGATATTTTGTTTATTTATTTTGACACGAATTTACATTATTTGATATGTATTTTGTATATATATTTTTATACGTATTTACATAATATCATATGTATTTTGTATATATATTTCTATAGAAATCTACTTTATTTTATGTGTATTCGTATATATATTTTGAAACAAATTTACATTGTTTTATATGTATTTTTGAATATCTCTTTCAATACAAATTTACCTTACTGTATATGCATTTTGTATATTTATTTCAATACAAATTTAAATATTTTATGTGTATTTTGTATATATATTTTTATAAAAAATGCGATAATTTTGGGGAATTTTGCATCTTTATTTGCATACAAATTTACATTATTTTATTGATATTCTGTGTATTTATTTTGATACGATTTTACATTATTCTATTTGTTTTTTGTATATACTTTTTTATACACATTTACATTATTGAATGTGTATCTTGCATATATATTTTATACAAATTTACGTTATTTTAAGTGTATTTGTTTTTATATTTTCATTCAAATTTACATTTATTTTAATTCGAAATTACATTATTTTATGTGTATTTTGTATACATTTTTTATACGTATTTACTTAATTTTATGTGTATTTTGTATATATATTTTTATAGAAATCTACATTTTTTATTTGTATTCGTATATATATTTTGAAACAAATTTACATTGTTTTATATGTATTTTTGCATATATCTTTCAAATACAAATTGACCCTATTGTATGTGCATTTTGTATATTTATTTCAATGCAAATTTAAATATTTTATGTGTATTTTGGTATATATATTTTTATAAGAAATGCGCTATTTTATGGGAATTTTGCATCTTTATTTTCATACAAATTTACATTATTTTCTTAATATTCGGTGTATTTATTTTGATACGATGTTACATTATTCTATTTGTTTTTTGTATATACTTTTTTATACATATTTACATTATTTAATGTGTATCTTGCATATATATTTTATACAAATTTATGATCTATTATCTATTTTCATACAAATACATATTCTTTTCATGATATTTTGTTTATTTATTTTGACACGAATTTACATTATTTGATATGTATTTTGTATATATATTTTTATACGTATTTACATAATTTCATATGTATTTTGTATATATATTTCTATAGAAATCTACTTTATTTTATGTGTATTCGTATATATATTTTGAAACAAATTTACATTGTTTTATATGTATTTTTGAATATCTCTTTCAATACAAATTTACCTTACTGTATATGCATTTTGTATATTTATTTCAATAAAAATTTAAATATTTTATGTGTATTTTGGTAAATATATTTTTTTAAAAAATGCGATAATTTTTGGGAATTTTGTATATTTATTTTCATACAAATTTACATTATTTTATTGATATTCTGTGTATTTATTTTGATACGATTTTACATTATTCTATTTGTTTTTTGTATATATATTTTTTATACACATTTACATTATTTAATGTGTATCTTGCATATATATTTTATACAAATTTACGTTATTTTAAGTGTATTTGTTTATATATTTCATTCAAATTTACATTATTTGATGTGTATTTTGTATATGTATTTCAATACAAATTTACCTAATTTTATGTGTATTTTGTATATTTCTTTTTAAACAAATTTAAATTATTTTTGTGTATTTTTGTATATTGTTTTATACAAATTTAGGTTATTTTATGAACGCATTTACATTATTTCATGTGTGTTTTGTATATATATTTTTTTGCAAATTTACTTTATTTTATGTGCATTTTTGTACATATATTTTTATAGAAATTTGCGTTATTTGTATATGTTTTCTCATACATATTTACATGATTTTATTGCTATTTTATCTATTTATTTTGATACGAATTACATGATTATATGTGTATTTTGTACATATTTTTTATACGTATTTACATTACTTAATGTGTATTTTCTTTATATATTTTTAAACAAATCTACGTTATTATATGTATTTGTATAAATATTTTGATACAGATTTACATTATTTTATGTATTTTGTATGTACATTTCAATTCAAATTTAGCTTATTTTAGCTGTATTTTGTATATATATTTTCCTACAAATTTAATTACTTCCGTGTATTTTTGTATATAGTTTTATACAAATTTACGATATTTTATGTGTATTTTGTATATTTATGTTTTTACAAATACACATTCTTTTACTGGTATTTTGTTTATTTATTTTGATACGATTTTTATGTATTTTTTGTATTCATTTTTTTATACGTATTTTCTCCATTTTATGTGTATTTTGTATATATTTTTATAGAAATCTACGTTGTTTTATGTGTATTCGTATATATATTTTGAAACAAATTTACATTGTTTTATATGTATTTTGCATATCTATTTCAATACAAATTTGCAAATTTACTTTATTTTATGTTCATTTTTGTACATATATTTTTTTTAGAAATTTGCGTTATTTTATGTGTATTTGTATATGTTTTCTCATACAAATTTACATTATTTTATTGCTATTTTGTTTATTTATTTTGATACAAATGAAAATAGATATACAAAATATACATAAAATAAACTAAATTTGTATTGAAATATATATACAAAATACATAAAATAATGTAAATTTGTATCAAAATATTTTATCAGATGCGCATAAAATAACGTAAATTTGTTTTAAAATATACAAAATACACATTAAATAATGTAAATATGTATAAAAAAAAAATACAAAACACAAATTGAATAATGTAAAATCGTATCAAAATAAATACACAGAATATTAATAAAACAATGTAAATTTGTATGAAAATAAAGATGCAAAATACCCATTAAATAACGCATTTTTAAAAAAAATATATATACCAAAATACACATGAAAAAATTAATTTGTATTAAAATAAATATACAAAATACACATACAATAAGGTAAATCTGTATTGAAATAGATATGCAAAATACATATAAAACAATGTAAATTTGTTTCAAAATATATATACGAATACACATAAAATAACGTAGATTTGTATAAAAATATATATACAAAATACACATAAAATGAAGTAAATACGTATAAGAAAATGTATACAAAATACACATAAAATAATGTAAATTCGTATCAAAATAAATAAACAAAATACCAATAAAAGAATGTGTATTTGTATAAATATAAATATACAAAATACAAATAAAATAACGTAAATATGTATAAAACTATACAGAAGTAATTAAATTCGTAAGAAAATAGATATACAAAATACAGATAAAATAAGCTAAATTTGAATTGAAATGTATATACAAAATACATAAAATAATGTAGATTTGTATCAAAATATTTATAAAAATAACCATAAAATAACGCATTTTTTTTATTTATAAAAATATATATACCAAAATACACATCAAAAAATTAAATTTGTATTAAAATAAATATACAAAATACATAATAAAGGTAAATTTGTATTGAAATAGATATGCAAAATACATATAAAACAATGTAAATTTGTTTCAAAATATATATACGAATACACATAAAATAACGTAGATTTCTATAAAAATATATATAAAAAATACACATAAAATGAAGTAAATACGTATAAAAAAATGTATACAAAATACACATAAAATAATGTAAAGTATTTTAATTTAAATTTAAGTATTTTAATTTTGTTTATTTATTTTGATACGAATTTACATTATTTTATGTGTTTTTTGTATACAATTTTTTATACGTATTTACTTCATTTTATGTGTATTTTGTATATATTTTTATAGAAATCTACGTTATTTTATGTGTATTCGTATATATATATTTTGAAACAAATTTACATTGTTTTATATGTATTTTGCATATCTATTTCAATACAAATTTACCTTATTGTATGTGTTTCTTTTATATTTATTTTAATACAAATCTTTTTTTTTTATGTGTATTTTGGTATATATATTTTTTTTAAATAAATTAAATGCGTTATTTTATTGGTATTTTGCTTTTTTTATTTTCATACAAATTTACATTATTTTATTAATATTCTGTGTATTTATTTTGATACGATTTTACATTATTCTATTTGTGTTTTGTACATATTTTTTATACAAATTTACGTTATTTTAAGTGTATTTGTTTATGTATTTTCATTCAAATTTACATTATTTTATGTGTATTTTGTGTATGTATTTCAATACAAATTTACCTAATTTTATGTGTATTTTGTACATTTTTTTTCATACAAATTTAAAATATTTTTGTGTATTTTTGTATATAGTTTGATACAAATTTAAGTTATTTTATGTGTATTTTGTATATCTATTTTCATACAAATACACATTCTTTTATTGATATTTTGTTTATTTATTTTGACGCGAATTTACATTATTTAATGTGTATTTTGTATATATATTTTTATACGTATTTACATCATTTCATGTGTATTTTGTATAGTTTTAAACAAATTTATATTATTTAATGTGTATTTTGTATATATATATTTATACAAATACACATTCTTTTATTGGTATTTTGTTTATTTATTTTGATACTAATTTACATTATTTTATGTGTATTTTGTATACATTTTTTATACGTATTTACTTAATTTTATGTGTATTTTGTATATATATTTTTATAGAAATGTACCTTATTTCATGTGTATTCGCATATATATTTTGAAACAAATTTACATTGTTTATATGTATTTTGCATATCTATTTTTGTGTATGCTATATTTATTTTTGTTATACATAGAATAATGTAAAATCGTATCAAAATAGGTACACAGAATATCAATAAAATAATTTAAATTTGTATGAAAATAAAGATGCAAAATACCCATAAGATAAAGCATATTTTTTTTTTAAATACATATACAAAAATACACATAGAATAATTAAATTTGTATTAAAATTAATATACAAAATGCACACATACAATAAGGTAAATTTGTATTGAAAAAAAAAAAGCAAAATACAAATAAAACAGTGTAAATTTGTTTCAAAATATATACGAATACACATAAAATAACGTAGATTTCTATAGAAATATATATACAAAATACACATGAAATTATGTAAATACGTATAAAAATATATATATAAAATACATATTAAGTAATGTAAATTCGTGACAAAATAAATAAACAAAATATCATGAAAAGAATGTGTATTTGTATGAAAATAAATAATAGATAATAAATTTGTATGTAATATATATGCAAGATACACATTAAATAATGTAAATATGTATAAAAAAATATATACAAAAAACAAATAGAATAATGTAAAATCGTATCAAAATAAATACACCGAATATTAATAAAATAATGTAAATTTGTATGAAAATAAAGATGCAAAATTCCCATCAAATAGCGCATTTCTTATAAAAATATATATACCAAATTACACATAAAATATTTAAATTTGTATTGAAATAAATATACAAAATGCACATACAATAAGGTAAACTTCTGTTGAAAGAGATATGCAAAAATTCATATAAAAATAGTAAATTTGTTTCAAAATATATATACAAATACACATAAAATAACGTAGATTTCTATAAAAATATATATACAAAATACACATAAAATTAGGTAAATACGTATAAAAAATGTAAACAAAATACACATAAAATAATATAAATTGAAACAAAATAAATAAACAAAATACCAATAAAAATATGTATTTGTTCTGTGTATTTTGTATATAGTTTTATACAAATTTACGATATTTTATGTGTATTTTGTATATGTATCTTGACTTAACATTAAGAAGAACTGAAAACGTATTGTTTTGGTATGAAATCCCAGGTCCTGTGATCCACTGCACAGGTGATCACTAAAAGTACGTAAACAATATCCTGTAGGCCTACAACAAAGGTGAGGTGACCCCCCTACACTGTCAAGCGGGCACATGAAGCTACTGAGATACACAATGGCAATGACGTTGGTTAGCGTTCTAGGGTTAATTATATTTATACAAATACACATTCTTTTACTGGTATTTTGTTTATTTATTTTGATACGATTTTATTTGTATTTTGTATTCATTTTTTATGCGTATTTACTTCATTTTATGTATTTTGTATATATTTTATAAAATCAACGTTATTTTATGTGTATTCGTATATATATTTTGAAACAAATTTACATTGTTTTATATGTATTTTGCATATCTATTTCAATACAAATTTACCTTACAGTATGTGCATTTTTTATATTTATTTTAATACAAATTTTAATATTTTATGTGTATTTTGGTATATATTTTTTTTATAAAAAATGCGTTATTTTATGGCTATTTTGCATCTTTATTTTCATACAAATTTACATTATTTAATTAATATTCTGTGTATTTATTTTGATACGATTTTACATTATTCTATTTGTGTTTTGTATATATTTTTTTATACATATTTACATTATTTAATTAGTATTTTGTATATATATTTGATACAAATTTACGTTATTTTAAGTGTATATGTTTATATATTTTCATTCAAATTTCCATTATTTTATGTGTATTTTGTATATGTATTTCAATACAAATTTACCTAATTTTATGAGTATTTTGAATATTTATTTTCATACAAATTTAAATTATTTTTGTGTATTTTTGTATATAGTTTTATACAAACTTAGGTTATTTTATGAGTATTTTGTATATCTATTTTCATACAAATACACATTCTTTTATTGATATTGTGTTTATTTATTTTGACGAGAATTTAAATTATTTAATGTGTATTTTGTATATATATATTTTTATACGTATTTACATCATTTCATGTGTATTTTGTATGCATATTTCTATGGAAATCTACGTTATTTTATGTGTATTCGTATATATATTTTTAAACAAATTTACGCTTTAAAGTGCATTTTGTATATTTTTTCAATACAAATTTACGTTATTGTACGTTCATTTTGTATATTAATTTTAACACAAATTTAATTATTCTATGTGTATTTTTGTATATGTATTTTTTTAAAAATATGCTTTATTTTATGGGTATTTTGCATCTTTATTTTCATACAAAATTACATTATTTTATTGATATCCTGTGTATTTATTTTGATACGATTTTACATTATTCTATGTGTATTTTGTATATATTTTTCATTTAATTTAGCTTATTTTATGTGTATTTTGTATATCTATTTATTTTAATACAAAATCAAATATTTCATGTTTTTTCGTATATATATTTAAAAAAAAAATGCGTTATTTTATGGGTATTTTGCATCTTAATTTTCATACAAATTTACATTATTTTATTGATATTTTCTGTATTTATTTTGATACGATTTTTCATCATTTTATTTGTTTTGTATATATTTTTTATACATATTTACATTATTTAATGTGTTTTTTCTATATATATTTGATACAAATTTACGTTATTTTATGTCTATATGTTTATATATTTTCATTCAAATTTACATTATTTTATGTGTATTTTGTATATGTATTTCAATACAAATTTACCAAATTTTATATGTTTTTTGTATATTTATTTTCATACAAGTTTAAATTATTTTTGTGTATTTTTGTTTATAGTTTTATACAAATTTAGGTTATTTTATGTGTATTTTGTATATCTATTTTCATACAAATACACATTCTTTTCATGATATTTTGTTTATTTATTTTGACACGAATTAACATTATTTAATGTATATTTTGTATATATATTTTTATACGTATTTACATTATTTCAAGTGTACTTTGTATATATATTTCTATAGAAGTCTGCGTTATTTTATGTGTATTCGTATATATATTTTGAAACAAATTTACATTGTTTTATGTGTATTTTGCATATTTTTTCAATACAAATTTACCTTATTGTATGTGCATTTTGTATATTAATTTTAATACAAATTTAATTAATCTATGTGTATTTTTGTATATGTATTTTTACAAAAATATGCTTTATTTTATGGTTATTTTGCATCTTTATTTTCATACAAATTTATATTATTTTATTGATATTCTGTGCATTTATTTTAATATGATTTTACATTATTCTATGTGTATTTTGTATATATATATTTTATATAAAATGTATTTGTTTTCATTTCATACAAATCTACATTATTTTATGTATTTTTTGTACATGTATACACATAAAATATTTAAATTTGTATTGAAATAAATATACAAAATGCACATACAATAAGGTAAACTTCTATTGAAAGAGATATGCAAAAATACATATAAAACAATGTAAATTTGTTTCAAAATATATATACGAATACACATAAAATAACGTAGATTTCTATAAAAATATATATACAAAATACACATAAAATTAAGTAAATACGTATAAAAAAATGTAAACAAAATACACATAAAATAATGTAAGCTCGAAACAAAATACCAATAAAAGAATGTGTATTTGTATAAATATAAATGTACAAAATACACATACAAAATAAACATAAAATAAGGTAAATTTGTAATGAAATATATGTACAAAATACACATAAAATAATGTAAATTTATATGAAAATATATATACAAATACACATAAAATACCATGAATTTGTATAAAATTATATATTCAAAATAAATAATAAATAATGTAAATGCGTATAAAAATATATATACAAAGTACATATAAAATAATGTAAATTCGTATCAATATAAATCAACAAAATACCAATAAAATAATATATATTTGAATGAAAATAGATTTACAAAATACACATAACATAACTAAAATTTGTATTGAAATATATACAAAAATACATAAAAATAATTTGAGTTTGTATGAAAATAGATATTCAAAATACACCTAAAACTAGGTAAATTTCTTTTGAAATATATATACAAAATACTCATAAAATATTGTAAATTTGTGTCAAAATATATAAACAAATACACATAAAATAACGTAAATTTCTATGAAAAATATTTACAAAATACTCATAGAATAATGTCAAATCGTATCAAAATGAATGAGCAGAATATCAATAAAATAACGTAAATTTGTATGAAAATAAAGATGCAAAATACCCATAAAATAAAGCATATTTTTATAAAAATACATATACAAAAATACACATAGAATAATTAAATTTGTATTAAAATTAATATACAAAATGCATATACAATAAGGTAAATTTGTATTGAAAAAATATGCAAAATACACATAAAAGTGTAAATTTGTTTAAAAATCTATATACGAATACACATAATATAACTTAGATTTCTATAGAAATATATATACAAAATACACATGAAATGATGTAAATACGTATAAAAATATATATACAAAATACATATTAAATAATTTAAATTCTCGTCAAAATAAATAAACAAAATATCAATAAAAGAATGTGTATTTATATGAAAATAGATATACAAAATACTCATAAAATAACCTAAGTTTGTATAAAACTATATACAAAAATACACAAAAATAATTTAAATTTGTATGAAAATAAATATACAAAATACACCTAAAATTAGGTAAATTTGTATAGAAATACATATACAAAATACACATAAAATAATGGAAGTTTGAATGAAAATATATAAACACATACACTTATAATAACGTAAATTTGTATCAAATATATATACAAAATACTAATTAAATAATGTAAATATGTATAAAAAAAATATATTCAAAACACAAATAGAATAATGTAAAATCGTATCAAAATAAATACACAGAATATTAATAAAATAATGTAAATTTGTATGAAAATAAAGATGCAAAATAGCCATAAAATAACGCATTTTTTTATAAAAATATATATACCAAAATACACATAAAATATTAAAATTTGTATTAAAATAAACATAAAAAATGCACATACTGTAAGGTATATTTGTATTGAAATAGATATGCAAAATACATATAAAACAATGTAAATTTGTTTCAAAATATATATACGAATACACATAAAATAACGTTGATTTCTATAAAAATGTATACAAAATACGCATAAAATGAAGTAAATACGTATAAAAAAATGAATACAAAATACACATAAAAATCATATCAAAATAAATAAACAAAATACTAGTAAAAGAAAGTGTATTTGTATAAATATAAATATACAAAATACACATAAAATATCGTAAATTGGTATAAAACTATATACAAAAATACACAGAAGTTATTAAATTTGTATGAAAATATATATACAAAATACAGCTAAAATAAGCTAAATTTGAATTAAAATGTACATACAAAATACATAAAATAATGTAAATCTGTATCAAAATATTTATACAAATACATATAATAACGTAGATTTGTTTAAAAATATATAAACAAAATACACATTAAGTAATGTAAATACGTATAAAAAATATGTACAAAATACACATATAATCATGTAATTCGTATCAAAATAAATAAACAAAATAGCAATAAAATAATGTAAATTTGTATGAGAAAACATATACAAATAACGCAAATTTCTATAAAATATATGTACAAAAATGCACATAAAATAAAGTAAATTAGCATAAAAATATATATACAAAACACACACTAAATAATGTAAATGCGTACATAAAATAACCTAAATTTGTATAAAACTATATACAAAAATACACAAAAATAATTTAAATTTGTTTGAAAAGAAATATACAAAATACACATAAAATTAGGTAAATTTGTATGGAAATACATATACAAAATACACATCAAATAATGTAAATTTGAATGAAAATATATAAACAAATACACTTAAAATAACGTAAATTTGTATAAAATATATATGCAAGATACACATTAAATGATGTAAATGTGTATAAAAAAATATATACAAAAACAAATAGAATAATGTAAAATCGTATCAAAATAAATACACAGAATATCAATAAAATAATGTAAATTTGTATGAAAATAAAGATGCAAAATTCCCAAAAATTATCGCATTTTTTATAAAAATATATATACCAAAATACACATAAAATATTTAAATTTGTATTGAAATAAATATACAAAATGCATATACAGTAAGGTAAATTTGTATCGAAAGAGATATTCAAAAATACATATAAAACAATGTAAATTTGTTTCAAAATATATATACGAATACACATAAAATAAAGTAGATTTCTATAAAAATATATACAAAATACACATGAAATTATGTAAATACGTATAAAATATATCTACAAAATACATATCAAATAATGTAAATTCGTGTCAAAATAAATAAACAAAATATCATGAAAAGAATGTGTATTTGTATGAAAATAGATAATAGATAATAAATTTGTATAAAATATATATTCAAGATACACATTAAATAATGTAAATATGTATAAAAAAGTATATACAAAAAACAAATAGAATAATGTAAAATCGTATCAAAATAAATACACCGAATATTAATAAAATAATGTAAATTTGTATGAAAATAAAGATGCAAAATTCCCATAAAATAGCGCATTTCTTATAAAAATATATATACCAAAATACACATAATATATTTAAATTTGTATTGAAATAAATATACAAAATGCACATACAATAAGGTAAATTTGTATTGAAAGAGATATGCAAAAATACATATAAAACAATGTAAATTTGTTTCAAAATATATATACGAATACAAATAAAAAAACGTAGATTTCTATAAAAAAAAATATATACAAAATACACATAAAATTAAGTAAATACGTATAAAAAATGTATACAAAATACACATAAAATAATGTAAATTCGAATTAAAATAAATAAACAAAATACCAATAAAAGAATGTGTATTTGGATAAATATAAATATACTAAATACACATACAAAATAAACATAAAATAAGGTAGATTTGTAATAAAATATATGTACAAAATACACATAAAATAATGTAAATTTATATGAAAATATATATACAAATACACATAAAATACCATGAATCTGTATAAAAATATATATTCAAAATAAATATTAAATAATGTAAAAGCGCATAAAAATATATACAAAGTACATATAAAATGAAAATTAAGATGCAAAATACCTATAAAATAACGCATTTTTATAAAATTATTGATACCAAAATACACATAAAATATTTGAACTTGTATTAAAATAAATATACAAAATGCACATACAATAAGGTAAATTTGTATTGAAATAGATATGCAAAATACATATAAAATAATGTAAATTTGTTTCAAAATATATATACGAATACACATAAAATAACGTAGATTTCTATAGAAATACATATACAAAATACACATAAAATTAAGTAAATACGTATAAAAAATGTATACAAAATACACATAAAATAATGTAAATTCGTATAAATGTAAATAAACAATATACCAATAAAAGAATGTGTATTTGTATAAATATAAATATACAAAATGCACATAAAATAACGTAAATTTATATAAAACTATATACATAAAATAACGCAAATTTCTATAAAAATATATGTACAAAAATGAACATTAAATAAATTTGCATAAAAATATACATACAAAACACACATTAGATAATGTAAATGAGTATAAAAATATGTATACAAAATACCAATGAAATAATCTAAATTCGTATCGAATTAAATTAAGAAATACCAATAAAATAATGTAATTTTGGATGAAAATATATATACAAAATACACATAAAATAACCTAAATACAAATACAAATATACACATAAAATAATTTAAAATTGAATGAAATAAATATACAAAATAAACATAAAATAAGGTAAATTTGTAATGAAATATATGAAAAAATACACATAAAATAATATAAATTTGTATGAAAATATATATACAAATACACATTAAATAACATGAATTTGTATAAAATTTGTATCAAAATATATACTTATACACACAATAAAATAACGTAATTTTTTTATGAAAATGTATATACAAAATACACATAAAATAATTTAAATACGTATGAAAATATATAAACAAATACACATAAAATAATGTAAATTTGGATAAAATATATATCATAAAATAATGTAGATTCGTATCAAAGTAAATAAACAAAATACCAATATAAGAATGTGTATTTGTATGAATATAAATATACAAAATACACATAAAATAACGTAAATTTATATAAAACTATATACAAAAATACACAGAAGTAATTAAATTTGTATGAAAATATATACAAAATACACACGAAATAAGCTAAATTTGAATTGAAATATATATACAAAATACATGAAATAAAGTAAATTTTTATCAAAATATTTATACAAATACACATATAATAACGTAAATTTGTATGAAAATATATAAACAAAATACACATTAAATAATGTAAATACGTATAAAAAATATGTACAAAATACACATATAATCATGTAATTCGTATCAAAATAAATAAACAAAATACCAATAAAATAATATAAATTTGTATGAGTAAACGTGTATGTTGCATATTTTTTCAATACAAATTTACCTTATTATATACGCATTTTGTATATTAATTTTAATATAAATTTTATTATTCGATGTGTATTTTTGTATATGTATTTTTATAAACATATTCTTTATTTTTTGGGTATTTTGTCTCTTTATTTTCATACAAATTTACATTATTTTATTGATATTCTGCTCATTCATTTTGATAGGAATTGACATTATTCCATGTATATTTTGTATATATTTTTCATACAAATTTACGTTATTTTATGTGTATTTGTTTATATATTTTGACACAAATTTACAATATTTTATGGCTATTTTGTATATACATTTCAAAAGAAATTTACCTAGTTTTATGTGTATTTTGTATATCTATTTTCATACAAACTCAAATTATTTCTATGTATTTTTGTATATATTTTAATACAAATTTTAGTTATGTTATGTGTATTTTGTAAATTTATTTTCATTCAATTATATATTATTTTATTGGTGTTTTTTTGATTTATATTGATACGAATTTACATTATTTTATATGTACTTTGTATATATATTTTTATACGCTTTTCCATTACTTAATATTTATTTTGAATATATATTTTTATACAAATTCATGGTATTTTATGTGTATTTGTATATATATTTTCATATAAATTTACATTATTTTACGTGTATTTTGTACATATATTTTATTACAAATCTACCTTATTTTATGTTTATTTTGTATATTTAGTATATTTATATTTATCCAAATACACATTCTTTTATTGGTATTTTGTTTATTTATTTTAATTCAATTAATTTTGTTTATTTATTTTGATACGAATTTTCATTTTTTTAGGTGTATTTGATATATATATTTTTATACTTATTTACATAATTTTATATGTATTTTGAATATATATTTTCATAGAAATTTACTCTATATGTATATGTATAGAAAATACACATGAAATAATCTAAATTCGTATCGAAATAAATGAACAAAATACCGATAAAATAATGTAATTTTGAATGAAAATAAATATAGAAAATACACATAAAATAAAGTAAATACAAATAAATATATACACATAAAATGATTTGAATTTGAATGAAAATAGATATAAAATAAACTTAAAATAAGGCAAATTTATAATGAAATATATATACAAAATACACATAAAATAATGTAGATTTGTTTCAAAATATATATACGAATACACATAAAATAACGTAGATTTCTATAGAAATATATATACAAAATACACATGAAATGTTGTAAATACGTATAAAACTATATATACAAAATACACATTAAATAATGTAAATTCGTGTCAAAATAAATAATTAAAATATCAATAAAAGAATGAGTATTTGTATGAAAATACATATACAAAATACACATAAAATAACGTAAATTTGTATAAAACTATATATAAAAATACACAAAAATTAGTTAAATTTGTATGAAAATAAATATACAAAATACAAATAAAATTATGTAAATTTGTAAAGATATACATATACAAAATACACATAAAATAATGTAAATTTGAATGAAAATATATAAACAAATACACTTAAATAAACATAAATTTGTATAAAATATATATAAAAAATACTCATTAAATAATGTAAATATGTATAAAAAATATATATATAAAACACAAATAGAATAATGTAAAATCGTATTAAAATAAATACACAGAATGTAAATATAATAATGTAAATTTGTATGAAAATAAAGATGCAAAATACCCATAAAATAACGCATTTTTTATAAATATTCAAAATACACATGAAAGGATGTAAATACGTATAAAAATATATATACAAAATACACATTAAATAATGTAAATTCGCGTAAAAATAAATAAACAAAATGTCAATAAAAGAATGTGTATTTGTATGAAAATAAATATACAAAATAAACATAAGATAACATAAATTTGTATAAAACTATATACAAAAATACACAAAAATAATTTAAATTTGTATGAAAATAAATATACAAAATACACATAAAATTAGGTAAATTTGTATTGAAATACATATACAAAATACACATAAAATACTGTAAATTTGAATGAAAATACATAAACAAATACACTTAAAATAACGTAAATTTGTATAAAAAAATATATACAAAACACAAATAGAATAATGTAAAATCGTATCAAAATAAATACACAGAATATTAATAAAATAATGTAAATTTGTATGAAAATAAAGAAGCAAAATACCCATAAAATAACGCATTTTTTTAAATATATATACAAAAATACACATAAAAAATTTATTTGTATTAAAATAAATATACAAAATACACATACAATAAGGTAAATCTGTATTGAAATAGATATGCAAAATACATATAAAACAATATAAATTTGTTTCAAAATATATATACGAATACACATAAAATAACGTAGATTTGTATAAAAATATATATACAAAATACACGTAAAATGAAGTAAATACGTATAAAAAATGTATACAAAATACACATAAAATAATGTAAATTCGTATCAAAATAAATAAACAAAATACCAATAAAAGAATGTGTATTTGTATAAATATATATATACAAAATACATATAAAATAACGTAAATTTGTATAAAACTATATACAAAAATACACAAAAGTAATTAAATTCGTATGAAAACAGATATACAAAATACAGATAAAATAAGCTAAATTTGAATTGAAATGTATATACAAAATACATAAAATAATGTAAATTTGTATCAAAATATTTATAAAATACATATAATAACGTAAATTTGTTTAAAAATATATAAACAAAATACACATTAAGTAATGTAAATACGTATAAAAAATATGTACAAAATACACATATAATCATGTAATTCGTATCAAACTAAATAAACAAAATAGCAATAAAATAATGTAAATTTGTATGAGAAAACATATTCAAATACATACAAAATAACGCTAATTTCTATAAAAATATATGTCCAAAAATGAACGTAAAATAAATTAACTTTGGATAAAAATATATATACAAAACACACATTAAATAATGTAAATGCGTACATAAAATAACCTAAATTTGTATAAAACTATATACAAAAATACACAAAAATAATTTAAATTTGTATGAAAAGAAATATACAAAATACACATAAAATTAGGTTAATTTCTATTGAAATACATATACAAAATACACATAAAATAATGTAAATTTGAAAGAAAATATATAAACAAATACACATATAATAACGTAAATTTATATGAAATATATATACAAAATACACATTAAATAATGTAAATATGTATAAAAAAATATATACAAAACACAAATAGAATAATGTAAAATCGTATCAAAATATATACACAGAATATTAATAAAATAATGTAAATTTGTATAAAAATTAATATGCAAAATACCTATAAAGTAACGCATTTTTTATAAAAAATTTTGATACCAAAATACACATAAAATATTTGAATTTGTATCAAAATAAATATACAAAATGCACATACAATAAGGTAAATTTGTATTGAAATAGATATGCTAAATACATATAAAATAATGTAAATTTGTTTCAAAATATATATGCGAATACATATAAAATAACGTAGATTTCTATAAAAATACATATACAAAATACACATAAAATTAAGTAAATACGTATAAAAAAATGTATACAAAATACACATAAAATAATGTAAATTCGTATAAATATAAATAAACAATATAGCAATAAAAGAATGTGTATTTGTATAAATATAAATATACAAAATACACATAAAATAACGTAAATTTATATAAGACTTTATACATAAAATAACGCAAATTTCTATAAAAATATATGTACAAAAATGAACATAAAATAAATTTGCATAAAAATATATATACAAAACACACATTAGATAATGTAAATGAGTATAAAAATATGTATACAAAATACCTATGAAATAATCTAAATTCGTATCGAATTAAATTAAGAAAATACCAATATAATAATGTAATTTTGGATGAAAATATATATATACAAAATACACATAAAATAACCTAAATACATATACAAATATACACATAAAATAATTTAAAATTGAATGAAATAAATATACAAAATAAACATAAAATAAGGTAAATTTGTAATGAAATATATGAAAAAATACACATATAATAATATAAATTTGTATGAAAATATATATACAAATACACATTAAATAACATGAATTTGTATGAAATTTGTATCAAAATATATACTTATACACACAATAAAATAACGTAATTTTTTTATGAAAATGTATATACAAAATACATATAAAATAATTTAAATACGTAGAAAAATATATATACAAAAAACACATAAAATAATGTAAATATGAATGAAAATATATAAACAAATACACATAAAATAATGTAAATTTGGATAAAATATATATACAAAATGAACATTAAATAATGTAAATATGTATAAAAAAAATTATATACAAAAAACACATAGAATAATGTTAAATCGTATCAAAATAAATAAAGAGAATATCAATAAAATAATGTAAATTTGTATGAAAATAAAGATGCAAAATATCCATATAATAACACATATTTGCATAAAAAAATATATACAAAAATACATATAAAATAATTAAATTTGTATTAAAATAAATATACAAAATGCACGTACAATAAAGTAAATTTGTATTGAAATAGATATACAAAATACACATCAATAATGTAAATTTGTATCAAAATATATATTCGAATACTCATAAAATAGAGTAAATTTCTATGAAAAAATACATACAAAATAGATATACAAAATAGACATATAACTAGTTAAATTTGTATTTAAATACATGTACAAAAAAAACATAAAATAATGTAGATTTGTATGAAATGAAAACAAATACATTTTATATAAAATATATATACAAAATACACATAGAATAATGTAAAATCATATCAAAATAAATACACAGAATATCAATAAAATAATGTAAATTTGTATGAAAATAAAGATGCAAAATACCCATAAAATAAAGCATATTTTTATAAAAATACATATACAAAAATACACATAGATTAATCAAATTTGTATTAAAATTAATATACAAAATGCACATACAATAAGGTAAATTTGTATTGAAAAAATATGCAAAATACACATAAAATAATGTAAATTTGTTTCAAAATATATATACGAATACACATAAAATAACGCAGATTTCTATAGAAATATATACAAAATACACTTGAAATAATGTAAATACGTATAAAAATATATATACAAAATACACATTAAATAATGTTAATTCGTGACAAAATAAATAAACAAAATATCATGAAAAGAATGTGTATTTGTATGAAAATAGATATACAAAATACACATGAAATAACTTAAATTTGTATAAAACTATATACAAAAATACACAAAAATAATTTAAACTTGTATGAAAATAAATATACAAAAAACATATAAAAATAGGTAAATTTGTATTGAAATACATATACAAAATACACATAAAATAATGTAAATTTGAATGAAAATATATAAACATATAGACTTAAAATAACGTAAATTTGTATCAAATATATATACAAAAAAAACATTAAATAATGTAAATATGTATAAAAAAATATATACAAAACACAAATAAAATAATGTAAAATCGTATCAAAATAAATACAGAAAATATTAATAAAATAATGTTAATATGTATGAAAATTAAGATGCAAAATACCCATAAAATAACGCATTTTTTTTTAAATATAAATACGAAAAAACATAAAATATTTGATTTTGTAATAACGTAAATTTGTATGAAAATATATAAACAAAATACACATTAAATAATGTAAATACGTATAAAAAAATATGTACAAAATGCACATATAATCATGTAATTCGTATCAAAATAAATAAACAAAATACCAATAAAATAATATAAATTTGTATGAGTAAACGTGTATGTTGCATATTTTTTCAATACAAATTTACCTTATTATATACGCATTTTGTATATTAATTTTAATACAAATTTAATTATTCGATGTGTATTTTTGTATATGTATTTTTATAAACATATGCTTTATTTTTTGGGTATTTTGCATCTTTATTTTCATACAAATTTACATTATTTTATTGATATTCTGCTCATTCATTTTGATACGAACTGACATTATTCTATATGTATTTTGTATATATTTTTCAAACAAATTTACGTTATTTTATGTGTATTTTGTATACATTTTTTATACGTATTTAATTAATTATATGTGTATTTTGTATATATATTTTTATAGAAATCTACGTTATTTTAGGTGTATTCGTATACATATTTTGAAACAAATTTACATTGCTTTATATGTATTTTGCGTATCTATTTCAATACAAATTTACCTTATTGTATGTGTTTTTTATATATTTGTATACATATTTTTATACTCATTTACATTATCTAATGTGTGTTTTGTATATATATTTCTATGCAAATTTATCTAATGTTCATTTTTGTACATATATTTTTATAGAAATTTGCGTTATTTTATGTATATAGTTTTATATAAATTTACGTTATTTTATGTGCATTTTGTATATTTATATTTATACAAATACACACTTTTATTGGTATATTATTTATTTACATTTATACGAATTTACATTATTTTATGTGTATTTTGTATACATTTTTTTATACGTATTTACTTAATTTTATGTGTATTTTGTATATGTATTTTTATAGAAATCTACGTTATTTTATGTGTATTCGTATATATATTTTGAAACAAATTTACATTATTTTATATGTATTTTCCATATCTATTTCAATACAAATTTACCTTATTGTATGTGCATTTTGTATATTTATTTTAATACAAGTTCAAATATTTTATGTGTATTTTGGTATCAATAACTTTATAAAAAAATGCGTTATTTTATAGGTATTTTGCATCTTAATTTTCATTTTATATGTATTTTGTATATATATTTTTATACGCTCTTACATTATTTAATATTTATTTTGAATATATATTTTTATACAAATTCATGGTATTTTATGTGTATTTGTATATATATTTTCATATAAATTTACATTATTGTATGTGTATTTTGTACATGTATTTTATTACAAATCTACCTTATTATATGTTTATTTTGTATGTGTATTTTGTATATTTATATATATCCAAATACACATTCTTTTATTGGTATTTTGTTTATCTATTTTAATTCGAATTTACATTATTTTATGTGTATTTTGAATACATTTTTTTATACGTATTTACTTAATTTTATGTGTATTTTGTATGTATATTTTTATAGAAATCTAAGTTTTTTTATTTGTATTCGTATATATATTTTGAATCAAATTTACATTGTTTTATATGTATTTTTGCATATCTCTTTCAATACAAATTTATCTTATTGTATATGCATTTTGTATATTTATTTCAATACAAATTTGAAAAATTTATGTGTATTTTGGTAAATATATTTTTATAAGAAATGCGCTATTTTATGGGAATTTTGCATCTTTATTTTCATAAAAATTTACATTATTTTATTAATATTCTGTGTATTTATTTTGATACGATTTTACATTATTCTATTTGTGTTTTGTATATATTTTTTTATACAAATTTACGTTATTTTAAGTGTATTTGTTTATGTATTTTCATTCAAATTTACATTATTTTATGTGTATTTTGTATATGTATTTCCATATAAATTTACCTAATTTTATGTGTATTTTGTATATTTATTTTCATACAAATTTAAAATATTTTTGTGTATTTTTGTATATAGTTTGATACAAATTTAGGTTATTTTATGTGTATTTTGAATATCTATTAAATATATATACAAAATACATATGAAATTATGTAAATACGTATAAAAATATATATACAAAATACATATCAAATAATGTAAATTCGTGTCAAAATAAATAAACAAAATATCATGAAAAGAATGTGTATTTGTATGAAAATAGATAATAGATAATAAATTTATATAAAATATATATGCAAGATACACATTAAATAATGTAAAAATGTATAAAAAAGTATTACAAACAACAAATAGAATAATGTAAAATCGTATCAAAATAAATACACCGAATATTAATAAAATAATGTAAATTTGGATGAAAATAAAGATGCAAAATTCCCATAAAATAGCGCATTTCTTATAAAAATATATATACCAAAATACACATAAAATTTACATTATTTTATGTGTATCTTGTATACATTTTTTTTTACGTATTTACTTCATTTTATGTGTATTTTGTATATATATTTTTATAGAAATCTACGTTATTTTATGTGTATTCGTATATATATTTTGAAACAAATTTACACTGTTTTATGTGCATTTTGCATATTTTTTCAATATAAATTTACCTTATTGTATATGCATTTTGTATATTAATTTTAATACAAATTTAATTATGCTATGTGTATTTTTGTATATGTATTTTTATAAAAATATGCTTTATTTTATGGGTATTTTGCGTTTTTATTTTCATACAAATTTACATTATTTTATTTATATTCTGTTTATTTTTTTTTAAACAATTTTACATCATTGTATGTGTATTTTGTATATCTATTTTTATACGTATTTACTTAATTTTATGTGTATTTTGTGTGTATATTTTTATAGAAATCTACGTTATTTTATGTGTATTCGTATATATATTTTGAAACAAATTTACATTGTTTTATATGTATTTTTGCATATCTCTTTCAATACAAGTTTACCTTATTGTATGTGCATTTTGTACATTTATTTCAATAGAAATTTAAATATTTTATGTGTATTTTGGTATATATATTTTTATAAGAAGTGCGCTATTTGATGGGAATTTTGCATCTTTATTTTCATACAAATTTACATTATTTTATTAATATTCGGTGTATTTATTTTGTTACGATTTCATATTATTCTATTTGTTTTTTGTATATAATTTTTTTTTTTACATATTTTCATTATTTAATGTGTATCTTGCATATACATTTCATACAAATTTATTATCTATTATTTATTTTCATGCAAATACACATTCTTTTCATGATATTTTGTTTATTTATTTTGACACGAATTTACCTAGATATGTATTTTGTATATATATTTTTATACGTATTTACATAATTTCATGTGTTTTTTGTATATATATTTCTATAGAATTCTACGTTATTTTATGTGTATTCGTATATATATTTTGAAACAAATTAACTTTGTTTTATATGTATTTTTGAATATCTCTTTCAATTCATATTTACCTTACTGTATATTATGCATTTTGTATATTTATTTCAATACAAATTAAAATATTTTATGTGTATTTTGGTATATATATTTTTATAAAAAATGCGCTATTTTATGGGAATTTTGCATCTTTCTTTTCATACAAATTTACATTATTTTATTGATATTCTGTTTATTTATATTGATAGGATTTTACATTATTCTATTTCTTTTTTGTATATGTTTTTTTATACACATTTACATTATTTAATGTGTATCGTGCATATATATTTTATACAAATTTACGTTATTTTAAGTGTATTTGTTTATATATTTTCATTCAAATTTACATTATTTTATGTGTATTTTGTATATGTATTTCAATACAAATTTACCTAATTTTATGTGTATTTTGTATATTTCTTTTCATACAAATTTTAAAAAATTTTGTGTATATTTCTATATAGTTTTATACAAATTTAGGTTATTTTATGTACGCATTTACATAATTTAATGTGTGTTTTGTATATATATTTTTATGCAAATTTACTTTTTTTTATGTGCATTTTTGTACATATATTTTTTTAGAAATTTGCGTTATTTTATGTGTATTTGTATATGTTTTCTCATACAAATTTACATTATTTTATTGCTATTTTGTTGATTTATTTTGATACGAATGAAAATAGATATAATAAATATACATAAAATAAACTAAATTTGTATTAAAATATATATACAAAATACATAAAATAAGGTAAATTTGTATCAAAATATTTTAACAGATGCGCATAAAATAACGTAAATTTGTTTTAAAATATACAAAATACACATTAAATAATGTAAATATGTATAAAAAAATATATACAAAACACAAATAGAATAATGTAAAATCGTATCAAAATAAATACACTGAATATTAATAAAACAATGTAAATTTGTATCATAAATAAAGATGCAAAATACCCATTAAATAACGCATTTTTTTTTAATAATATATATACCAAAATACACATGAAAAAAATAATTTGTATTAGAATAAATATACAAAATACACATACAATAAGGTAAATCTGTATTGAAATAGATATGCAAAATACATATAAAACAATGTAAATTTGTTTCAAAATATATATACGAATACACATAAAATAACGTAGATTTGTATAAAAATATATATACAAAATACATATAAAATGAAGTAAATACGTATAAGAAAATGTATTCAAAATACACATAAAATAATGTAAACTCGTATCAAAATAAATATACAAAATACCAATAAAAGAATGTGTATTTGTATAAATATAAATATACAAAATACACATAAAATAACGTAAATTTGTATAAAACTATATACAAAAATACACAGAAGTTATTAAATTCGTATGAAAATAGATATACAAAATACAGATAAAATAAGCTAAATTTGAATTGAAATGTATATAAAAAATACATAAAATAATGTAAATTTGTATCAAAATATTTATAAAAATACATATAATAACGTAACTTTGTTTAAAAATATATAAACAAAATACACATTAAGTAATGTAAATACGTATAAAAAATATGTACAAAATACACAGATACTCATGTAATTCGTATCAAACTAAATAAACAAAATATCAATAAAATAATGTAAATTTGTATGAGAAAACATATACAAATACATATAAAATAACGCTAATTTCCATAAAAATATGTGTCCAAAAATGAACTTAAAATAAAGTAACTTTGGATAAAAATATATATACAAAACACACATTAAATAATGTAAATCCGTACATAAAATAACCTAAATTTGTATAAAACTATATACAAAAATACACAAAAATAATTTAAATTTGTATGAAAAGAAATATACAAAATACACATAAAATTAGGTTAATTTGTATTGAAATACATATACAAAATACATATAAAATAATGTAAATTTGAAAGAAAATATATAAACAAATACACATATAATAACGTAAATTTGTATGAAATATATAATCAAAATACACATTAAATAATGTAAATATGTATAAAAAAATATATACAAAACACAAATAGAATAATGTAAAATCGTATCAAAATATATACACAGAATATTAATAAAATAATGTAAATTTGTATGAAAATTAAGATGCAAAATACCTATAAAATAACGCATTTTTTTATAAAAATATTGATACCAAAATACACATAAAATATTTGAATTTGTATTAAAATAAATATACAAAATGCACATACAATAAGGCAAATTTATATCGAAATAGATATGCAAAATACATATAAAATAATGTAAATTTGTTTCAAAATATATATACGAATACACATAAAATAACGTAGATTTCTATAAAAATACATATACAAAATACACATAATATTAAGTAAATACGTATAAAAAAATGTATACAAAATACACATAAAATAATGTAAATTCGTAAAAATGTAAATAAACAATATACCAATAAAAGAATGTGTATTTGTATAAATATAAATATACAAAATGCACATAAAATAACGTAAATTTATATAAAACTATATACATAAAATAACGCAAATTTCTATAAAAATATATGTACAAAAATGAACATAAAATAAATTTGCATAAAAATATATATACAAAACACACTTTTGATAATGTAAATGAGTATAAAAATATTATACAAAATACCTATGAAATAATCTAAATTCGTATCGAATTAAATTAAGAAAATATCAATAAAATAATGTAATTTTGGATGAAAATATATATACAAAATACATATAAAATAACCTAAATACAAATACATATATACACATAAAATAATTTAAAATTGAGTGAAATAAATATACAAAATAAACATAAAATAAGGTAAATTTGTAATGAAATATATGAAAAAATACACATAAAATAATACAAATTTGTATGAAAATATATATTCAAATACACATTAAATAACATGAATTTGTATAAAATTTGTATCAAAATATAAACTTATACACACAATAAAATAACGTAATTTTTTTATGAAAATGTATATACAAAATACACATGAAATAATTTAAATACGTAGAAAAATATATATACAAAAAACACATAAAATAATGTAAATTTGTATGAAAATATATAAACAAATACACATAAAATAATGTAAATTTGGATAAAATATATATACAAAATAAACATTAAATAATGTGAATATGTATAAAAAAAATATACAATATACACATAGAATAAAGTTAAATCGTATCAAAATAAATAAAGAGAATATCAATAAAATAATATAAATTTTAATGAAAATAAAGATGCAAAATATCCATATAATAACGGATATTTGCATAAAAATATATATACAAAAATACATATAAAATAGTTCAATTTGTATTAAAATAAATATACAAAATGCACGTACAATAAAGTAAATTTGTATTGAAATAGATATGCAAAATACACATCAATAATGTAAATTTGTATCAAAATATATATACGAATACTCATAAAATAGAGTAAATTTCTATGAAAATATACATACAAAATAGATATACAAAATACACATATAACTAGTTAAATTTGTATTTAAATACATGTACAAAAAACACATAAAATAATGTAGATTTGTATGAAATGAAAACAAATACATTTTATATAAAATATATATACAAAATACACATAGAATAATGTAAAATTATATCAAAATAAATACACAAAATATCAATAAAATAATGTAAATTTGTATGAAAATAAAGATGCAAAATACCCATAAAATAGAGCATATTTTTATAAAAATACATATAAAAAAATACACATAGATTAATCAAATTTGTATTAAAATTAATATACAAAATGCACATACAATAAGGTAAATTTGTATTGAAAAAATATGCAAAATACACATAAAATAATGTAAATTTGTTTCAAAATATATATACGAATACACATAAAATAACGCAGGTTTCTATAGAAATATATATACAAAATACACTTGAAATAATGTAAATACGTATAAAAATATATATACAAAATACACATTAAATAATGTTAATTCGTGTCAAAATAAATAAACAAAATATCATGAAAAGAATGTGTATTTGTATGAAAATAGATATACAAAATACACATAAAATAACCTAAATTTGTATAAAACTATCTACAAAAATACACAAAAATAATTTAAACTTGTATGAAAATAAATATACAAAAAACATATAAAAATAGGTAAATTTTTTTTGAAATACATATACAAAATACACATAAAATAATGTAAATTTGAATGAAAATATATAAACATATAGACTTAAAATAACGTAAATTTGTATCAAATATATATACAAAAATAACAATAAATAATGTAAATATGTATAAAAAAATATATACAAAACACAAATAAAATAATGTAAAATCGTATCAAAATAAATACAGAAAATATTAATAAAATAATGTAAATATGTATGAAAATTAAGATG
This sequence comes from Eriocheir sinensis, assembly GCF_024679095.1. Lineage (NCBI taxonomy): Eukaryota > Metazoa > Arthropoda > Malacostraca > Decapoda > Varunidae > Eriocheir > Eriocheir sinensis. The sequence goes on along the minus strand of NW_026111870.1, from coordinate 166,048 downwards.
CAAAATACCCATAAAATAACGCATTTTTTTTATAAAAATATAAATACGAAAAAACATAAAATATTTGATTTTGTAGTAAAATAAATAGATATACAAAATACACATAAAATAAGCTAGATTTGAATTGAAATATATATACAAAATACATAAAATAATGTAAATATGTATCAAAATACCTATACAAATACACATATAATAACGTAAATTTGTATAAAAATATATAAACAAAATACACATTAAATAATGTAAATACGTTTAAAAAAAATGTAAAAAATACACAAATAATCATGTAATTCGTATCAAAATAAATAGACAAAATACCAATAAAATAATGTAAATTTCTATGAGAAAACATATACAAAATACACATAAATAACGCAAATATCAATAAAAATATATATATAATATAATATATTTTTATACATATTTAAAATATTTAATGTATATTTTGTATATATATTTTATCCAAATTTACGTTATTTTATATGTATTTGTTTATATATTTTCATACAAATTTACATTATTTTATGTGAGTTTTGTATATGTATTTCAATACAAATTTGCCTAACTTTATGTGTATTTTGCATATCTATTTTCAAACAAATTTAAATTATTTATGAGTATATGTGTATATATTTTTATACAAATTTTAGTTATTTTATTTGTTTTTTGTATATATATTTTCCTACAAATATACATTCTTTTATTGGAATTTTGTGTATTTAATTTTTTACGAATTTACATTATTTTATGTGTATTTTGTATATATATTTTTCTACGTATTTAAACTATTTTATGTGTATTTTATATAGACATTTTCATAAAAATTTACGTTATTTTATTGTGTGTATTCGTATATATTTTAAAACATTTTATACAAATTCATGTTATTTTATGAGTATTTGTATATATATTTTCATACAAATTTATATTATTTTATATGTATTCTTACATATATTTTATTACAAATTTACCTTATTTTATGTTTATTTTGTATATTTATTTCATTCAATTTTAAATTATTGAATGTGTATATTTGTATTTGTATTTAGGTTATTTTATGTGTTTTCTATATATATTTTCATCCAAAATTACATTATTTTATTGTTATTTTCTTAATTTAACTCGATACGAATTTAGATTATTTCATAGGTATTTTGTATACATATTTTTATACTCATTTACATTATCTAATGTGTGTTTTGTATATATTTTTTTATGCAAACTAATTTTATGTGCATTTTTGTACATATATTTTTATAGAAACTTAAAACGTTATTTTATGTGTATTTTGTATATGTTTTCTCATACAAATTTATATTATTTAATTAGTTTTTTGTTTATTTATTTTGATACGAATGACTTGATTATTGGTGTATTTTGTAAATATTTTTTTATACGTATTTACATTACTTAATGTGTATTTTGTTTATATATTTTTTACAAATTTACGTTATTAATGTGTATTTGTTAAAAATATTTTGAAACGAATTTACTTTATTTTATGTATTTTGTATATATATTTCAATTCAAATTTAGCTTATTTTGTGTGTATTTTGTATATCTATTTTCATACAAATTTAATTACTTCTGTGTATTTTTGTATATAGTTTTATACAAATTTACGTTATTTTATGTGCATTTTGTATATTTATATTTATACAAATACACATTCTCTTATTGGTATTTTGTTTATTTATATTTATACGAATTTACATTATTTTATGTGTATTTTGTATAAATTTTTGATTCGTATTTACTTAATTTTATTTGTATTTTGTATATATATATATTTATAGAAATCTACGTTATTTTATGTGTATTCGTATATATATTTTGAAACAAATTTACATTGTTTTATATGTTTTTTGCATATCTATATCAATACAAATTTACCTTATTGTATGTGCATTTTGTATATTTATTTTAATACAAATTCAAATATTTTATGTGTATTTTGGTATATATAATTTTATAAAAAATGCGTTATTTTATAGGTATTTTGCATCTTAGTTTTCATACAAATGTACATTATTTTATTAATATTCTGTGTATATATTTTGATACGATTTTATATTATACTATTTGTGTTTTGTATATATTTTTTTATACATATTTTCATTATTTAATGTGTATTTTTTATATATATTTTATACAAATTAACGTCATTTTAAGTGTATTTGTTTATATAATTTCATTCAAATTTACATTATTTTAAGTGTATTTTGTATATGTATTTCAATACAAATTTACCTAGTTTTATGTGTATTTTGTATATTTATTTTCATACAAATTTATTTTTGTGTTTTTTTGTATATACATATAGGGTAAATTTCTATGAAAATATATATTCAAAATACATATAAAATTATGTAAATAAGTATAAAAATATATATATCAAATACACCAAAAAAAAGAAAATTCGTATCAAAATAAATAAACAAAATTCCGATAAAAGAACGTATATATGTAGGAAAATAAATATACAAAATACACATAAAATTACGAAAATTTGAATAAAAGTATATACAAAAAAACAAAAAAATAAATTTCAATTTGTATGAAAATAGATATACAAAATACACATATAATTAGTTAAATTTGTATTTAAATACATGTACAAAATACACATAAAATAATGTAAATTTGTATGAAATGAAAACAAATTCACATAAAATAACGTACATTTGTATAAAATAGATATACAAAATATACATAGAATAATGTAAAATCGTATCAAAATAAATACACAGAATATCAATAAAATAATGTAATTTTGTATGAAAATAAAGATGCAAAATACCAATAAAATAAAGCATATTTTTTTAAAAATACATATACAAGAATACACATAGAATAATTGAATTTGTATTAAAATTAATATACAAAATGCATGTACCATAAGGGAAATTTGTATTGAAAAAATATACAAAATGCACATAAAACAATGTATATTTGTTTCAAAATATATATACGAATACACATAAAATAACGTAAATTTCTATAGAAATATATATAAAAAATACACATGAAATGACGTAAATACGTATAAAAATATATATAACATATACACATTAAATAATGTAAATTCGCATCAAAATAAATAAACAAAATATCAATAAAAGAATGTGTATTTGTATGAAAATAGATATACAAAAAACACATAAAATATTGTAAATTTGTATAAAACTCTATTAAAAAAATACACAAAATTATTTAAATTTGTATAAAAATATATATACAAAATACACATAAAACTAGTTAAATTTCTATTGAAATACATATACAAAATACACATAAAATAATGTAAATTTGAATGAAAATATATGAACAAATACACTTAAAATAACGTAAATTTGTATGAAATATATATAGAAAATACACATTAAATAATGTAAATATGTTTAAAAAAATATATACAAAACACAAATAGAATAATGTAAAATAGTATCAAAATAAATACACAGAATATTATTAAAATAATGTAAATTTGTATGAAAATAAAGATGCAAAATACCCATAAAACAACGCATTTTTTATGAAAATATATATACGAAAATACACAAAATATTTAAATTTGTATTACAATAAATATACAAAAAGCACATACAATAAGGTAAATTTGTATTGAAATAGATATGCAAAATACATATAAAACAATGTAAATTTGTTTCAAAATATATATACGAATACACATAAAATAACGTAGATTTCTATAAAAATATATATACAAAATACACATAAAATGAAGTAAATACGTATAAGAAAATGTATACAAAATACACATAAAATAATGTAAATTCGTATCAAAATAAATAAACTAAATGCCAAGAAAAGAATGTTTACTTGTATAAATATAAATATACAAATACATAAAATAACGTAAAATTGTATAAAACTATATACAAAAATAAACAAAAATAATTAAATTTGTATGAAAATAGATATACAAAAGACACATAAAATAAGCTAAATTTGAATTGAAATAAATATAGAAAATACATAAAATAATGTAAATTTGTATCAATATATATATTCAAATACACATATATTAAAATTAATATACAAAATGCGTAAATAATAAGGTAAATTTGTATTGAAAAAATAGGCAACATACACGTTTACTTATATAAATTTATATTATTTTACTGGTATTTTGTTTATTTATTTTGATACGAATTACATGATTATATGTGTATTTTGTACATATTTCTTTATACGTATTTACATTATTTAATGTGTATTTTGTTTATATATTTTCATACAAATTTACGTTATTATATGTGTATTTGTATAAATATTTTGATACAAATTTACTTTATTTCATGTATTTTTTTATATATATTTCAATTCAAATTTAGCTTATTTTGTGTGTATTTTGTATAAATTTTCATACAAATTTAATTACTTCTGTGTATTTTTGTATATAGTTTTATATAAATTTACGTTATTTTATGTGTATTTTGTATATTTATATTTATACAAATACACATTCTTTTATTGGTATTTTGTTTATTTATTTTGATACGAATTTACATTATTTTATGTGTATTTTGTATACATTTTTTTATAGGTATTTACTTCATTTTATGTGTATTTTGTATATATATTTTTATAGAAATCTACGTTATTTTATGTGTATTCATATATATATTTTGAAACAAATTTACATTGTTTTATATGTATTTTGCATATCTATTTCAATACAAATTTACCTTATTGTATGTGTTTTTTGTATATTTATTTTAATACAAATTTAATTTTTTGATGTGTATTTTGGTATATATTTTTTTATAAATGCGTTATTTTATGGGTATTTTGCTTCTTTATTTTCATACAAATTTCCATTATTTTATTAATATTCTGTGTATTTATTTTGATACGATTTTACATTATTCTATTTGTGTTTTGTACATATTTTTTTATACAAATTTTCGTTATTTTAAGTGTATTTGTTTATGTATTTTCATTCAAATTTACATTATTTTATGTGTATTTTGTGTATGTATTTCAATACAAATTTACCTAATTTTATGTGTATTTTGTATATTTATTTTCATACAAATTTAAAATATTTTTGTTTATTTTTGTATATTTTGTTTATCTATTTTCATACAAATACACATTCTTTTCATGATATTTTGTTTATTTATTTTGACACGAATTAACATTATTTAATTAATGTGTATTTTGTATATATATTTTTATACGTATTTACATTATTTCAAGTGTATTTTGTTTATATATTTCTATAGAAATCTGCGTTATTTTATGTGTATTCGAATATATATTTTGAAACAAATTTACAATGTTTTATTTGTATTTTGCGTTTTTTTTCAATACAAATTTACCTTATTGTATGTGTGCATTTTGTATATTAATTTTAATACAAATTTAATTATTCTATGTGTATTTTTGAATATGTATTTTAAAAAAAAATATGCTTATCTTATGGGTATTTTGCATCTTTGTTTTCATACAAATTTAAATTATTTTATTGATATTCCGTGTACTTATTTTGATTCGATTTTACATTATTCTATGTATAACAAAAATAAATACAGAATACACAAAAATAGATATGCAAAATACATATAAACAATGTAAATTTGTTTCAAAATATATATACGAATACACATGACATTGGTATTTTGAATCTTAATTTTCATACAAATTTACATTATTTTATTAATATTTTCTGTATTTATTTTGATACGATTTTACATTATTTTATTTGTGTTTTGTATATATATATTTTTTATACATATTTACATTATTTAATGTGTTTTTTGTATATATATTTGATACAAATTTACGTTATTTTAAGTCTATATGTTTATATATTTTCATTCAAATTTACATTATTTTATGTGTAATTTGTATATGTATTTCAATACAAATTTACCTAATTTTATGTTTTTTGTATATTTATTTTCATACAAGTTTAAATTATTTTTGTCTATTTTTGTATATAGTTTTATACAAATTTAGGTTATTTTATGTGTATTTTGTATATCTATTTTCATACAAATACACATTCTTTTCATGATATTTTTTTTATTTATTTTGACACGAATTAACATTATTTAATGTGTATTTTGTATATATATTTTTATACGTATTTACATTATTTCAAGTGTATTTTGTATATATATTTCTATAGAAATCTACGTTATTTTATGTGTATTCGTATATATATTTTGAAACAAATGTACATTGTTTAATTTGTATTTTGCATATTTTTTCAATACAAATTTACATTATTGTATGTACATTTTGTACATTAATTTTAATACAAATTTGATTAATCTATGTGTATTTTTGTGTATGTATTTTTATAAAAATATGCTTTATTTTATGGGTATTTTGCATCTTTATTTTCATACAAATTTACATTATTTTATTGATGTTCTGTGTATTTATTTGGTATGATTTTACATTATTCTGTGTATTTTGTATATATATTTTATATAAAATGTATTTGTTTTCATTTCATACAAATCTACATTATTTTATGTGTTTTTTGTACATGTATTTAAATACAAATTTAACTAGTTATATGTGTATTTTGTATATCTATTTTGTATGTATATTTTCATAGAAATTTACTCTATTTTATGAGTATTCGTATATATATTTTGATACAAATTTACATTATTGATTTGTATTTTGCATATCTATTTCAATACAAATTTTCTTTATTGTACGTGCATTTTGTTTATTTATTTTAATACAAATTTATTTATTTTATATGTATTTTTGTATATATATTTTTATGCAAATATGCGTTATTATATGGATATTTTGCAGCTTTATTTTCATACAAATTTACATTATTTTATTGATATTCTCTTTATTTATTTTGATACGATTTAACATTATTCTATGTGTATTTTGTATATATTTTTTATACATATTTACATTATTTAAGTTTTATTTTGTGTATATATTTTATCCAAATTTACATTATTTTATGTGTATTTGTTTATATATTTTTATTCAAATTTACATTATTTTATGTGTATTTTGTATATACATTTTCATAAAAAAATTACGTTATTTTATCGTGTGTATTCGTATATATTTTGATACAAATTTTATACAAATTCATGTTATTTAATGTGTATTTGTATATATGTTTTCATACAAATTTATATCATTTTATGTGTATTTTTTCAAATATTTCATTACAAATTTACCTTATTTTATGTTTATTTTGTATATTTATTTCATTCAATTTTAAGTTATTTTATGTGTATATTTGTATTTGTATTTAGGTTATTTTATGTGTATTTTGTATATATATTTTCATCCAAAATTACATTATTATATTGGTATTTTCTTAATTTAATTCGATACGAGTTTAGATTATTTCATAGGTAATTTGTATACATATTTTTATACTCATTTACATTATCTAATGTGTGTTTTGTATATATATTTTTATGCAAATTTATTTTATGTTCATTTTTGTACATATATTTTTTATAGAAATTTGCGTTATTTTATGTATATAGTTTTATATAAATTTACGTTATTTTATGTGCATTTTGTATATTTATATTTATACAAATACACATTCTTTTATTGCTATATTGTTTATTTATATTTATACGAATTTACATTATTTTATGTGTATTTTGTATACATTTTTTTATACGTATTTGCTTAATTTTATGTGTATTTTGTATATGTATTTTTATAGAAATCTACGTTATTTTATGTGTATTCGCATATGTATTTTGAAACAAATTTACATTATTTTATATATATTTTGCATATCTATTTCAATACAAATTTACCTTATTGTATGTGCATTTTGTATATTTATTTTGAGACAAATTCAAATATTTTATGTGTATTTTGGCATCAATAATTTTATAAAAAATGCGTTATTTTATAGGTATTTTGCATCTTAATTTTCATACAAATTTACATTATTTTATTAATATTCTGTGTATATATTTTGATACGATTTTACATTATTCTATTTGTGTTTTGTATATATTTTTTTATACATATTTACCTTATTTAATGTGTATTTTGTATATATATTTCATACAAATTTACGCTATTATATGTGTATTTGTTTATATATTTTCTTTCAAATTTACATTATTTTATGTGTATTTTGTATATGTATTTCAATAGAAATTAACCTAATTTTATGTGTATTTTGTATATTTCTTTTCATATAAATTTTAATTATTTTTGTGTATTTTTGTATATAGTTTTATACAAATTAAGGTTATTTTATGTACACATTTACATTATTTAATGTGTGTTTTGTATATATATTTTTATCCAAAGTTAATTTATTTTACGTTCATTTTTGGACATATATTTTTATAGAAATTAGCGTTATTTTATATGTATTTGGGTATGTTTTTTCATACATATTTACATTATTTTATTGCTATTTTGTTTATTTAGTTTTATACGAATTACATGATTATATGTGTATTTTGTACATATTTCTAATACGTATTTACATTACTTAATGTGTATTTTGTTTATATATTTTTAAATAAATTTACGTTATTATATGTATTTTTATAAATATTTTTATACAAATTTACATTATTTTATGTATTTTGTATATACATTTCAATTCAAATTTAGCTTATTTTATCTGTACTTTGTATATCTATTTTCATACGAATGTAATTACTTCTGTGTATTTTTGTATATAGTTTTATACAAATTTACGTTATTTTATGTGTATTTTGTATATTTATATTTATACAAATACACATTCTTTTATTGGTATTTTCTTTATTTATTTTGAAACGAATTTACATTATTTTATGGGTATTTTGCTTCTTTATTTTCATACAAATTTACATTCTTTTATTAATATTCTGTGTATTTATTTTGATACGATTTTACATTATTCTATTTGTGTTTTGTATATATTTTTTTATACAAATTTACGTTATTTTAAGTGTATTTGTTTATGTAGTTTCATTCAAATTTACAGTATTTTATGTGTATTTTGTATATGTATTTCAATACAAATTTACCTACTTTTATGTGTATTTTGTATATTTAATTTCATACAAATTTAAATTATTTTTGTGTATTTTTGTATATAGTTTTATTCAAATTTATGTTATCTTATGTGTATTTTGTATATTTATTTTCATACAAATACACATTCTTTTATTGACATTTTGTTTATTTATTTTGACGCGAGTTTACATTATTTAATGTGTATTTTGTATATATATTTTTATACGTATTTACATCCTTTCATGTGTATTTTGTATATTTATAAAAAATACGTTATTTTATGGGTATTTTGCATCTTTATTTTCATACAAATTTACATTATTTTATCTACATTCTGTGTATTTATTTTAATACGATTTTACATTATTCTATTTGTGTTTTGTATATATATTTTTTATACATATTTACATTATTTAATGAGATTTTTTTATATATATTTTATACAAATTTATGTTAATTTAAGTGTATTTGTTTATATATTTTCATTCAAATTTACATTATTTTATGTGTATTTTGTATATGTATTTCTTTACAAATTTATATAATTTTATGTGTATTTTGTATATTTATTTTCATACAAATTTAACTTATTTTTGTGTATTTTTATATATAGTTTTATACAAATTTACGTTATTTTATGTGTATTTTGTATATGTATTTTCATACAAATACACATTTTTTTATTGATATTTTAATTATTTATTTTGACACGATTTTACATTATTTAATGTGTATTTTGTATATATATATTTTTATACGTATTTACAACAGTTCATGTGTATTTTGTATATATATTTCTATAGAAATCTACGTTATTTTATGTGTATTCGTATATATATTTTGAAACAAATATAAATTATTTTATGTGTATTTTGTATATATATTTCATTATAAATTTGCCTTATTTTAAGTTTATTTTTATATCTATTTTCATTCAAATTCAAATCATTTTATGTGTATATATTTATTTGTATTTACGTTATTTTATGTGTATTTTCTATATATATTTTCATTCAAAATTACATTATTTTATCGGTATTTTGTTCATTTATTTCGATACGAATTTAGATTATTTCATGTGTATTTTCTATACATATACATATAGAGTAAATATCTATGAAAATATATATTCAAAATAGATATAAAATTATGTAAATAAGTATAAATATATATATATCAAATTCACCTAAAAAAATGAAAATTCGTATCAAAATAAATAGATAAAATTCCGATAAAAGAACGTATATTTGTAGGAAAATAAATATGCAAAATACACATAAAATTGCGAAAATTTGAATAAAAATATATACAAAAATACACAAAATTAATTTCAATTTGTATGAAAATAGATATACAAAATACACATATAATTAGTTAAATTTGTATTTAAATACATGTACAAAATTCACATAAAATAATGTAAATTTGTATGAAATGAAAACAAATTCACACAAAATAACGTACATTGGTATAAAATAGATATACAAAATATACATAGAATAATGTAACATCGTATCAAAATAAACACACAGAATATCAATAAAATAATGTAATTTTGTATGAAAATAAAGATGCAAAATACCCATAAAATAAAGCATATTTTTATAAAAATACATATACAAAAATACACATAGAATAGCTAAATTTGTATTAAAATTAATATACAAAATGCACGTACAATAAGGTAAATTTGTATTGAAAAAATATGCAAAATGCACATAAAACAATGTATATTTGTTTCAAAATATATATACGAATACACATAAAATAACGTATATTTCTATAGAAATATAAATACAAAATACACATGAAATGACGTAAATACGTATAAAAATATATATACACAATACACATTAAATAATGTAAATTCGCATCAAAATAAATAAACAAAATATTAATAAAAGAATGTGTATTTGTATGAAAATAGATATACAAAATACACATAAAATATTGTCAATTTGAATAAAACTCTATACAAAAATACACAAAAAATAATTTAAATTTGTATAAAATATATATACAAAATACACATGAAATTAGGTAAATTTCTATTGAAATACATATACAAAATACACATAAAATAATGTAAATTTGAATAAAAATATATAAACAAATACACTTAAAAGAACGAAAATTTGTATGAAATATATAGAAAATACACATTAAATAATGTAAATATGTATAAAAAAAATATATACAAAACACAAATAAAATAATGTAAAATAATATCAAAATAAATACACAGAATATTAATAGAATAATGTAAATTTGTATGAAAATAAAGATGCAAAATACCCATAAAACAACGCATTTTTTATGAAAATATATATACCAAAATGCAAATAAAATATTTAAATTTGTAATACAATAAATATATAAAATGCACATACAATAAGGTAAATTTGTATTGAAATAGATATGGAAAATACATATAAAACAATGTAAATTTGTTTCAAAATATACATACGAATACACATAAAATAACGTAGATTTCTATAAAATATATATACAAAATACACATAAAATGAAGTAAATACGTATAAGAAAATGTATACAAAATACACATAAAATAATGTAAATTCGTATCAAAATAAATAAACTAAATGCCAATAAAAGAATGTTTTCTTGTATAAATATAAATATACAAAATACACATAAAATAACGTAAAATTGTATAAAACTATATACAAAAATAAACAAAAATACTTAAATTTGTATGAAAATAGATATACAAAAGACATAAAATAAGCTAAATTTGAATTGAAATAAATATAGAAAATACATAAAATAATGTAAATTTGTATTAAAATATATATTCAAATACACATATAATAACGTAAATTTGTATAAAAATATATAAACAAAATACACATTAAATAATGTAAATACGTATAAAAGATATGTACGTAATGTAAAAATTTATAAAATTTAAGATGCAAAATACCCATAAAATATCTTATATATAAAAAAAAATATATACAAAAATACACATAAAATAATTAAATTTGTATTAAAATAAATATACAAAATATACATACAATAAGGTAGATTTTTATTGAAATAGATATGCAAAATACACATAAAATAATGAAAATTTTTATCAAAATATATACGAATACACACAATAAAATTACGTAAATTTTTATGAAAATATATATACAAAATACACATAAAATAATCTAAATACATAGAAAAATATATATACAAAATACACATAAAATAATGTAAATTCGTATCAAAATAAATAAACAAAATTTCCTCTAAAAGAATGTATATGTGTAGGAAAATATATATACAAAATACAAATAAAAAAAAAAATGTATAAAAATAATACAAAAATACACAAAAATAATTTAAATTTGTTTGAAAATAGATATGCAAAATACAAATGAAGTTAGACAAATTTTTATTGAAATACATATACAAAATACACATAAAATAATGTAAATTTGTATGAAAATATATAAACAAATACACATAAGATAACGTAAATTTCCATAAAATATATGTACAAAATATACATTCAATAATGTAAATATGTCTAAAAATATATATACAAAATACACAGAATAACGTAAAATCGTATCAAAATAAGTAAACAGACAATCAATAAAATAATGTAAATTTGTATGAAAATAAAGATGCAAAATACCCATATAATAACGCATATTTGTTTAAAAATATATATTAAAAAATACACATAAAATAATTAAATTTGCATCAAAATAAATATACAAAAGGCACATACAATAAAGAAAATTTGTATTGAAATACATATGCGAAATACACATAAATTATGTAAATTTGTATCAAAATATATATACGAATACACATAAAATAGATTAAATTTCTATGAAAATATATATTCAAAATACATATAAAATTATGTAAATAAGTATAAAAATATATATATCAAATACACCTAAAATAATGAAAACTCGTACCAAATAAATAAACAAAATTCCGATAAAAAAAACGTATATTTGTAGGAAAATAAATATAAAAAATTCACTTAAAATTACGAAAATTTGAATAAAAATATATACTAAAATACACAAAATTAATTTCAATTTGTATGAAAATAGATATACATAATACACATATAATTAGTTAAATTTGTATTTAAATACATGTACAAAATACACATAAAATAATGTAAATTTGTATGAAATGAAAACAAACTCACATAAAATAACGTTCATTTGTATGAAATATATATACAAAATATACATAGAATAATGTAAAATCGTATCAAAATAAATACACAGAATATCAATAAAATAATGTAAATTTGTATGAAAATAAAGATGCAAAATACCCATAAAATAAAGCATTTTTTTATGAAAATATATATACAAAAATACACACAGAATAATTAAATTTGTATTAAAATTAATATACAAAATGCACGTACAATAAGGTAAATTTATATTGAAAAAATATGCAAAATGCACATAAAACAATGTATATTTGTTTCAAAATATATACGAATACACATAAAATAACATATATTTCTATAGAAATATATATACAAAATACACATGAAATGACGTAAATACGTATAAAAATATATATACACAATACACATTAAATAATGTGAATTCGCGTTAAAATAAATAAGCAAAATATCAATAAAAAATGTGTATTTGTATGAAAATAGATATACAAAATACACATAAAATATTTTAAATTTATATAAAACTCTTTTTATTAAAATATATATACCAAAATAATAAAATTTTTAAATTTGTACTACAATAAATATACAAAATGCACATACAATAAGGTAGATTTATATTGAAATAGATATGCTAAATACATATAAAACAATGTAAATTTGCTTCAAAATATATATACCAATACACATAAAATAACGTAGATTACTATAGAAATATATATACAAAATACACATTAAATGAAGTAAGTACGTATAAGAAAATGTATACAAAGTACACATAAAATAATTAAATTTGTATTAAAATAAATATACAAAATACACATACAATAAGGTAAATCTATATTGAAATAGATATGCAAAATAAACATAAAATAATGTAAATTTGTATCAAATCATATACGAATACACACAATAACATAACGTAAATTTTAATGAAAATATATATAAAAAATACATATAAAATAATGTAAATCCGTAGAAAAATATATATACAAAATACACATAAAATTATGTAAAATCTTATGAAAATAAATGAACAAAATTCCACTAAAAGAATGTATATTTATAGGAAAATATAAATACAAAATACAAATAAAATAACAAAAATTTGTATAAAAATATATAAAAAATACATAAAAATAATTTAAATTTGTTTGAAAATAGATATGCAAAATACACATAAAATTAGGCAAATCTGTATTGAAATACATATACAAATTACACATAAAATATTGTAAATTTGTATGAAAATATATAAACAAATACACATAAAATAGCGTAAATTTATATAAAATATATACAAAATATACATTAAATAATGTAAATGTGTATAAAAATATATATACAAAATACACATAGAATAATGTAAAATCGTATCAAAATAAATAAACAGAATATCAATAAAATAATGTAAATTTGTATGAAAATAAAGATGCAAAATACCCAAATAATAACGCATATTTCTACAAAAATACACATAAAATAATTAAATTTGTATTAAAATAAATATACAAGATACACATACAATATGGTAAATTTGTATTGAAATAGATATGAAAAATAAACATAAATAATGTAAATTTGTATCAAAATATATATACGAATACCCATAAAATAGAGTAAATATCTATGAAAATATATATTCAAAACACAAATAAAATTATATAAATAAGTATAAAAATATACATATGAAATACACCTAAAATAATGTAAATTCGTATAAAAATAAATAAACAAAATTACGATAAAAGATGCAAGATACACATTAAATAATGTAAATATGTATAAAAAATATATATACAAAAAACAAATAGAATAATGTGAAATCGTATCAAAATAAATACACCGAATATTAATAAAATAATGTAAATTTGTATGAAAATAAAGATGCAAAATTCCCATCAAATAGCGCATTTCTTATAAAAATATATATACCAAAATACACATAAAATATTTAAATTTGTATTGAAATAAATATACAAAATGCACACTCAATAAGGTAAATTTGTATTGAAAGAGATATGCAAAAATACATATAAAACAATGTAAATTTGTTTCAAAATATATATACGAATACACATAAAATAACGTAGATTTCTTAAAATTATATATACAAAATACACATATAATTAAGTAAATACGTATAAAAATAGATATACAAAATACACATAGAATAATGTAATATTGTTTAAAAAAAAAAGCAGAATATAAATAAAATAATGTAAATTTGTATGAAAATAAAAATGCAAAATACCCATAAAATAAAGCATATTTTTAAAAAAATACATATACAAAAATACACATAGCATAATTAAATTTGTATTAAAATTAATATACAAAATGCATATACAATAAGGTAAATTTGTTTTGAAAAAATATGCAAAATACACATAAAACAGTGTAAATTTATTTCAAAATCTATAAACGAATACTCATAAATCAACGTAGATCTCTATAGAAATATATATACAAAATACATATATATTTATAGATATATATATATATATATATATATATATATATATATATATATATATAGATATATATATATATATATATATATATATACATATATATATATATATATATATATATATATATATATATATATATATATATATATATATATATATATATATATATATATATATATATATATATATATATATATATATATATATATATATATATATATATATATAAACACATTAAAAAATGTAAATTGCGTCAAAGTAAATAAACAAAATATCAATAAAAGAATGTGTATTTGTATGAAAATAGATATACAATATACACATAAGATCACCTAAATTTGTATAAAACTATATACAAAAATACACAAAAATAATTTTAATTTGTATGAAAATAAATATACAAAATACACATAAAATTAGGTAAATTTGTATTGAAATACATTTACAACATACACATAAAATAATGTAAATTTGAATGAAAATATATAAACAAATACTCTTAAAATAACGTAAATTTGTATAAAATATATATAAAAAATACACAATAAATAATGTAAATATGTATAAAAGAATATATACAAAACACAAATAGAATAATATAAAATCGTATCAAAATAAATACACAGAATATTAATAAAATAATGTAAATTTGTATGAAAATTAAGATGCAAAATACCCATAAAATAACGCATTTTTTATAAAAATATTTATACCAAGACACATAAAATATTTGAATTTGTATTAAAATAAATATACAAAATGCACATACAATAAGGAAAATTTGTATTGAAATAGATATGCAAAATACATATAAAACCATGTAAATTTTTTTAAAAATATATATACGGATACACAAAATAACGTAGATTTCTATGAAAATAAATATACAAAATACACATAAAATAAAGTAAATACGTATTAAAAAAGGTATACAAAATACACAAAAAATAATGTAAACTCGTATCAAAATAAATAAACAAAATACTAATAAAAGAATGTGTATTGTATATATATAAATTTACAAAATACAAATAAAATAACGTAAATTTATATAAAACTATATGCAAAAATACACAAAAGTAATTAAATTTGTGTGAAAATAGATATACAAAATACAAGTGTATTTCGTATATTTATTTTCATACAAACTGAAATTATTTTTGTTTATTTTTTTATATATTTTCATACAAATTTTCGTTATTTAATGTGTATTTTGTATATTTATTTTTTCTACAAATATACGTTCTTTTATCTGAATTTTGTTTATTGAATTTGAAACGAATTTACCTTATTTTGTATATCTATTTTCATACAAATTAAAATACTTCTGTGTATTTTTGTATATAGTTTTATATAAATTTACGTTATTTTATGTGTATTTTGTATATTTATATTTATACAAATACACATTCTTTTATTGGTATTTTGTATATTTATTTTGATACGAATTTACATTATTTTATGTGTATTTTGTATATATTTTTTTATACGTATTTACCTCATTTTATGTGTATTTTGTATATATATTTTTATAGAAATCTACGTTATTTTATGTGTATTCGTATACATATTTTGAAACAAATTTACATTGTTTTATATGTATTTTGCATATTTATTTCAATACAAAATTACCTTATTGTATGTGTTTTTTGTATATTTATTTTAATACAACTTTAATTTTTTGATGTGTATTTTGGTATATATATTTTTATAAATAAAAAAAATGCGTTATTTTATGGGTATTTTTATAAATATTTTGATACAAATCTACATTATTTTATGTATTTTGTATATACATTTCAATTCAAATTTAGCGTATTTTATCTGTATTTTGTATATCTATTTTCATACGAATTTAATTACTTCTGTGTATTTTTGTATATAGTTTTATTCAAATTTACGTTATTTTATGTGTATTTTGTATATTTATATTTATACAAATACACAATCTTTTATTGGTATTTTGTTTATTTATTTTGATACGAATTTACATTATTTTATGTGTATTTTGTATACATTTTCTTATACGTATTTACTTCATTTTATGTGTATTTTGTATATATATTTTTATACAAATCTCCGTTATTTTATGTGTATTCGTATATATATTTTGAAACAAATTTACATTGTTTTATATGTATTTTGCATATCTATTTCAATACAGATTTATCTTATTGTATGTGTATTTTGTATATTTATTTTAATACAAATTAATTTTTTCATGTGTATTTTGGTATATATATTTTTATAAAAAATGCGTTATTTAATGGGTATTTTGCATCTTTATTTTCATACAAATTTACATTGTTTTATTAATATTCTGTGTATTTATTTTGATACGATTTTACATTATTCTATTTGTGTTTTGTATATATATTTTTCATACATATTATTTAATGTGTATTTGTATATTTTAAAACAAATTTACGTTATTTTATGCGCATCTGTTAAAATATTTTGATGCAAATTTACATTATTTTATGTATTTTGTATATATATTTCAATACAAAATTTTGTTTGTTTAATGTATATTTTGTATATCTATTTTCATTTGTATCAAAATAAATAAACAAAATAGCAATAAAATAATGTAAATTTGTATGAGAAAACATATACAAATACACATAAAATAACGCAAATTTCTAAAAAAATATATGTACAAAAATGCACATAAAATAAAGTAAATTTGCAAATTTGTATTGAGATAGATATGCAAAATACATATAAAACAATGTAAATTTGTTTCAAAATATATATACGAATACACATAAAATAACGTAGATTTCTATAAAAAATATATACAAAATACACATAAAATGAAGTAAATACGTAAAATACATAAAAATCGTATCAAAATAAATAAACAAAATACCAGTAAAAGAATGTGTATTTGTAAAAATATAAATATACAAAATACACATAAAATATCGTAAATTTGTATAAAACTATATACAAAAATACACAGAAGTAATTAAATTTGTATGAAAATATATATACAAAATACAGCTAAAATAAGCTAAATTTGAATTGAAATGTACATACAAAATACATAAAATAATGTAAATCTGTATCAAAATATTTATACAAATACATATAATAACGTTGATTTGTTTAAAAATATATAAACAAAATACACATTAAGTAATGTAAATACGTATAAAAAATATGTACAAAATACACATATAATCATGTAATTCGTATCAAAATAAATAAACAAAATAGCAATAAAATAATGTAAATTTGTATGAGAAAACATATACAAATAACGCAAATTTCTATAAAAATATATCATATAAAATAAAGTAAATTTGCAAAAAGATATATATACAAAACACACACTAAATAATGTAAATGCGTACATAAAATAACCTAAATTTGTATAAAACTCTATACAAAAATACACAAAAATAATTTAAATTTGTTTGAAAAGAAATATACAAAATACACATAAAATTAGGTAAATTTGTATTGAAATACATATACAAAATACACATCAAATAATGTAAATTTGAATGAAAATATATAAACAAATACACTTAAAATAACGTAAATTTGTATAAAATATATATGCAAGATACACATTAAATAATGTAAATGTGTATACAAAATATATATATACAAAAAACAAATAGAATAATGTAAAATCGTATCAAAATAAATACACAGAATATCAATAAAATAATGTAAATTTGTATGAAAATAAAGATACAAAATTCCAAAAATTATCGCATTTTTTATAAAAATATATTTACCAAAATACACATAAAATATTTAAATTTGTATTGAAATAAATATACAAAATGCATATACAGTAAGGTAAATTTGTATTGAAAGAGATATTCAAAAATACATATAAGACAATGTAAATTTGTTAAAAATATATATACGAAAACACATAAAATATATATATATATATATATATATATATATATATATATATATATATATATATATATATATATATATATATATATATATATATATATATATATATATATATATATCTATATATATATATATATATATATATTTTTAATATATATTATATATATATATATATATATATATACAATATATATATATATATATATATACAAAATACATATGAAATTATGTAAATACGTATAAAAATATATATACAAAATACATATCAAATAATGTAAATTCGTGTCAAAATAAATAAACAAAATATCATGAAAAGAATGTGTATTTGTATGAAAATAGATAGTAGATAATAAATTTGTATAAAATATATATGCAAGATACACATTAAATAATGTAAATATGTATAAAACAGTATATACAAAAAACAAATAGAATAATGTAACATCATATCAAAATAAATACACCGAATATTAATAAAATAATGTAAATTTGTATGAAAATAAAGATGCAAAATTCCCATAAAATAGCGCATTTCTTATAAAAATATATATACAAAAATACACATAAAATATTTAAATTTGCATTGAAATAAATAAAAAATGCACATACAATAAGGTAAATTTGTATTGAAAGAGATATGCAAAAATACATATAAAACAATGTAAATTTGTTTCAAAATATATATACGAATACAAATAAAAAAACGTAGATTTCTAAAAAAAATATATATACAAAATACACATAAAATTAAGTAAATACGTATAAAAAAATGTATACAAAATACACATAAAATAATGTAATTTCGAATTAAAATAAATGTAAATTTGAAGGAAAATATAAAAACAAAAACACTTAAAATAACGTAAATTTGTATAAAATATATATGCAAGACACACATTAAATAATGTAAATGTGTATAAAAAAATATATACAAAAAACAAATCGAATAATGTAAAATCGTATCAAAATAAATACACAGAATATCAATAAAATAATGTAAATTTGTATGAAAATAGAGATGCAAAATTCCCAAAAATTATCGCATTTTTTATAAAAATATATATACCAAAATACACATAAAATATTTAAATTTGTATTGAAATAAATATACAAAATGCATATACAGTAAGGTAAATTTGTATTAAAAGAGATATTAAAAAATTCATATAAAACAATGTAAATTTGTTTCAAAATATATATACGAATACACATAAAATAAAGTAGATTTCTATAGAAATATATATACAAAATACATATGAAATTATATAAATACGTATAAAAAAATATATACAAAATACATATAAAATAATGTAAATTCGTGTCAAAATAAATAAACAAAATATCATGAAAAGAGTGTGTATTTGTATAAAAATAGATAATAGATAATAAATTTGTATCAAATATATATGCAAGATACTCATTAAATAATGTAAAT
Organism: Eriocheir sinensis; assembly: GCF_024679095.1. Taxonomy (NCBI): domain Eukaryota; kingdom Metazoa; phylum Arthropoda; class Malacostraca; order Decapoda; family Varunidae; genus Eriocheir; species Eriocheir sinensis. The sequence goes on along the minus strand of NW_026111870.1, from coordinate 145,065 downwards.
ATGTATAAAAAAGTATATACAAAAAACAAATAGAATAATGTAAATTCGTATCAAAATAAATACACTGAATATTAATAAAATAATGTAAATTTGTATGAAAATAAAGATGCAAAATTCCCATAAAATAGCGCATTTCTTATAAAAATATATATACCAAAATACACATAAAATATTTAAATTTGTATTGAAATAAATATACAAAAATGCACATACAATAAGGTAAATTTGTATTGAAAGAGATATGCAAAAATACATCTAAAACAATGTAAATTTGTTTCAAAATATATATACGAATACAAATAAAAAAACGTAGATTTCTATAAAAATATATATACAAAATACACATAAAATTAAGTAAATACGTATAAAAAATGTATACAAAATACACATAAAATAATGTAAATTCGATTTAAAATAAATAAACAAAATACCAATAAAAAAATGTGTATTTGGATAAATATAAATATACAAAATACATATACAAAATAAACATAAAATAAGGTACATTTGTAATAAAATATATGTACAAAATACACATAAAATAATGTAAATTTATATGAAAATATATATACAAATACACATAAAATACCATGAGTTTGTATAAAAATATATATTCAAAATAAATATTAAATAATGTACAAGCGTATAAAAATATATATACAAAGTACATATAAAATAATGTAAATTAGTATCAATATAAATCAACAAAACACCAATAAAATAATATATATTTGAATGAAAATAAATTTACAAAATACACATAACATAACTAAAATTTGTATTAAAATATATACAAAAATACATAGAAATAATTTGAGTTTGTATGAAAATAGATATACAAAATACACATAAAACTAGGTAAATTTCTTTTGAAATGTATATACAAAATACCCATAAAATATTGTAAATTTGTGTCAAAATATATAAACAAATACACATAAAATAACGTAAATTTGTATGAAAAATATATACAAAATACAACTAGAATAATGTCAATTCGTATCAAAATGAATGAGCAGAATATCAATAAAATAATGTAAATTTGTATGAAAATAAAGATGCAAAATACCCAAAAAATAAAGCATATGTTTATAAAAATACAGATACAAAAATACACATCGAATAATTAAATTTGTATTAAAATTAATATACAAAATGCGTATATAATAAGGTAAATTTGTATACAAAATACACATACAAAAAAAACATAAAATAAGGTAGATTTGTAATAAAATATATGTACAAAATACACAGAAAATAATGTAAATTTATTTGAAAATATATATACAAATACACATAAAATACCATGAATTTGTATAAAAATATATATTCAAAATAAATATTAAATAATGTAAAAGCGTATAAATATATATATATATATATATATATATATATACAAAGTACATATAAAATAATGTAAATTCAAATCAATATAAATCAACAAAACACCAATAAAATAATATATATTTAAATGAAAATAAATTTACAAAATACACATAACATAACTAAAATTTGTATCAAAATATATACAAAAATACATAGAAATAATTTGAGTTTGTATGAAAATAGATATACAAAATACACATAAAACTAGGTAAATTTCTTTTGAAATGTATATACAAAATACCCATAAAATATTGTAAATTTGTGTCAAAATATATAAACAAATACACATAAAATAACGTAAATTTGTATGAAAAATATATATAAAATACACATAGAATAATGTCAATTCGTATCAAAATGAATGAGCAGAATATCAATAAAATCATGTAAATTTGTATGAAAATAAAGATGCAAAATACCCAAAAAATAAAGCATATGTTTATAAAAATACAGATACAAAAATACACATCGAATAATTAAATTTGTATTAAAATTAATATACAAAATGCGTATATAATAAGGTAAATTTGTATTGAAAAAATATGCAACATACACGTTGACTCATACAAATTTATATTATTTATTGGTATTTTGTTTATTTATTTTGATACGAATTACATGATTATATGTGTATTTTGTACATATTTTTTTATACGTATTTACATTATTTAATGTGTATTTTGTTTATATATACAAATACACCGAATATTAATAAAATAATGTAAATTTGTATGAAAATAAAGATGCAAAATTTCCATCAAATAGCGCATTTCTTATAAAAATATATATACCAAAATTCACATAAAATATTTAAATTTGTATTGAAATAAATATACAAAATGCACATACAATAAGGTAAACTTGTATTGAAAGAGATATGCAAAAATACATATAAAACAATGTAAATTTGTTTCAAAATATATATACGAATACATATAAAATAACGTAGATTTCTATAAATATATATATACAAAATACACATAGAATTAAGTAAATACGTATAAAAATAGATATACAAAATACACATAGAATAATGTAAAATTGCTTAAAAAAAATAAACAGAATATAAATAAAATAATGTAAATTTGTATGAAAAAAAATAATTCAAAATACCCATAAAATAAAGCATATTTTTATAAAAATACATATACAAAAATAAACATAGCAAAATTAAATTTGTATTAAAATTAATATACAAAATGCATATACAATAAGGTAAATTTGTATTGAAAAAATATGCAAAATACACATAAAACAGTGTAAATTTATTTCAAAATCTATATACGAATACTCATAAATCAACGTAGATTTCTATAGAAATATATATACAAAATACACATCAAATGATGTAAACACGTATAAAAATATATATATAAAATACACATTAATAATGTAAATTCGCGTCAAAATAAATAAACAAAATATCAATAAAAGAATGTGTATTTGTATGAAAATAGATATACAATATACACGTTATTTTATGTGTATTCGTATATATATTTTGAAACAAATTTACACTGTTTTATTTGTATTTTGCGTTTTTTTTCAATACAAATTTACCTTTTTGTATGTGTGCATTTTGTATATTAATTTTAATACAAATTTAATTATTCTAAGTGTATTTTTGTATATGTATTAAAAAAAAAATATGCTTTATCTTATGGGTATTTTGCATCTTTATTTTCATACAAATTTAAATTATTTTATTGATATTCTGTGTACTTATTTTGATACGATTTTACATTATTCTATGTATAACAAAAATAAATATATACAAAAATACACAAAAATAATTTAAATTTGTTTGAAAATAGATATGCAAAATATGTGTATTTTGTATATATATTTCAATTTAAATTTAGCTTATTTTGTGTGTTTTTTGTATATATTTTCATATAAATTTAATTACTTCTGTGTATTTTTGTATATAGTTTTATATAAATTTACGTTATTTTATGTATATTTATATTTATACAAATACACATTCTTTTATTGGTATTTTGTTTATTTATTTTGATACGAGTTTACATTATTTTATGTGTATTTTGTATACATTTTTTTATACGTATTTGCTTCATTTTATGTGTATTTTGTATATATATTTTTATAGAAATCTACGTTATTTTATGTGTATTCGTATATATATTTTCAAACAAATTTACATTGGTTTATATGTATTTTGCATATCTATTTCAATACAAATTTACCTTATTGTATGTGTTTTTTGTATATTTATTTTAATACAAATTTAATTTTTTGATGTGTATTCCGGTATATATATTTTCATAAATAAAAAAAATGCGTTATTTTATGGGTATTTTGCTTCTTTATTTTCATACAAATTTACATTATTTTATTAATATTCTGTATATTTATTTTGATACGATTTTACATTATTCTATTTGTGTTTTGTACATATTTTTTTATACAAATATACGTTTTTTTATAAAATTATTGATACCAAAATACACATAAAATATTTCAATTTGTATTAAAATAAATATACAAAATGCACATACAATAAGGTAAATTTGTATTGAAATAGATATGGAAAATACATATAAAATAATGTAAATTTGTTTCAAAATATATATACGAATACACATAAAATAACGTAGATTTCTATAAAAATACATATACAAAATACATATAAAATTAAGTAAATACGTATAAAAAAATGTATACAAAATTCACATAAAATAATGTAAATTCGTATAAATGTAAATAAACAATATACCAATAAAAGAATGTGTATTTGTATAAATATAAATATACAAAATGCACATAAAATAACGTAAATTTATATAAAACTATATACATAAAATAACGCAAATTTCTATAAAAATATATGTACAAAAATGAGCATAAAATAAATTTGCATAAAAATATATATACAAAACACATTAGATAATGTAAATGAGTATAAAAATATGTATAGAAAATACCTATGAAATAATCTAAATTCGTATCGAATTAAATTAAGATAATACCAATAAAATAATGTAATTTTGGATGAAAATATATATACAAAATACACATAAAATAACCTAAATACAAATACAAATATACACATAAAATATTGTATTTTGTATACACATTTCAATTCAAATTTAGCTTATTTTATCTGTATTTTGTATATCTATTTTCATACGAATTTAATTACTTCTGTGTATTTTTGTATAGTTTTATACAAATTTCCGTTATTTTATGTGAATTTTGTATATTTATATTTATACAAATACACATTCTTTTATTGGTATTTTGTTTATTTATTTTGACACGAATTTACATTATTTTATGTGTATTTTGTATACATTTTCTTATACGTATTTACTTCATTTTATGTGTATTTTGTATATATATTTTTATACAAATCTACGTTATTTTATGAGTATTCGTATATATATTTTGAAACAAATTTACATTGTTTTATATGTATGTTGCATATCTATTTCAATACAGATTTACCTTATTGTATGTGTATTTTGTATATTTATTTTAATACAAATTAATTTTTTCATGTGTATTTTCGTATATATATTTTTATAAAAAATGCGTTATTTAATGAGTATTTTGCATCTTTATTTTCATACAAATTTACATTGTTTTATTAATATTCTGTGTATTTATTTTGATACGATTTTACATTATTCTATTTGTGTTTTGTATATATTTTTTTTATACATATTTACATTATTTAATGTGTATTTTATATTTTGAAACAAATTTACGTTATTTTATGCGCATCTGTTAAAATATTTTGATACAAATTTACATTATTTTATGTATTTTGTATATATATTTCAATACAAATTTAGTTTATTTTATGTATATTTTGTATATCTATTTTCATTCGTATCAAAATAAATAAACAAAATAGCAATAAAATAATGTGAATTTGTATGAGAAAGCATACACAAATACACATAAATTAACGCAAATTTCTAAAAAATATATGTACAAAAATGCACATAAAATTAAGTAAATTTGCATAAAAATATATATACAAAACACACATTAAATAAAGTAAATGCGTAAGTAAAATAACCTAAATTTGTATAAAACTATATACAAAAATACAAAAAAATATTTAAAATTTGTATGAAAAGAAATATACAAAATACACATAAAATTAGGTAAATTTTTTTTGAAATACATATACAAAATACACATAGAATAATGTAAATTTGAATGAAAATATATAAACAAATACACTTAAAATAACGTAAATTTGTATAAAATATATAGCAAGATACACATTAAATAATGTAAATGTGTATAAAAAATATATACAAAAATGAAATAGAATAATGAAACATCCTATCAATATAAATACACAGAATATCAATAAAATAATGTAAATTTGTATGAAAAGAAAGATGCAAAATTCCCATAAAATAGCGCATTTTTTTTTTAAATATACCAAAATACACATAAAATATTTAGATTTGTATTGAAATAAATATACAAAATGCATAACTAGTAAGGTAAATATGTATTGAAAGAGATATTCAAAAATACATATAAAACAAAGTAAATTTGTTTCAAAATATATATACGAATACACATAAAATAACGTAGATATCTATAGAAATATATATACAAAATACACATGAAATTATGTAAATACGTATAAAAATATATATACAAAATATATATCTAGGTAAATTCGTGTCAAAATAATTAAACAAAATATCATGAAAAGAATGTGTATTTGTATGAAAATAAATAATAGATAATAAATTTGTATGAAATATATTTGCAAGATACACATTAAATAATGTAAATATGTATAAAAAAATATTTACAAAAAACAAATAGAATAATGTTAAATCGTATCAAAATAAATACACCGAATATTAATAAAATAATGTAAATTTGTATGAAAATAAAGATGCAAAAGTCCCATCAAATAGCGCATTTCTTATAAAAATATATATACCAAAATACACATAAAATATTTAAATTTGTATTGAAGTAAATATACAAAATGCACATACAATAAGGTAAACTTGTATTGAAAGAGATATGCAAAAATACATATAAAACAATGTAAATTTGTTTCAAAATATATATACGAATACACATAAAATAACGTATATTTCTAGAAAAATATATATACAAAATACACATAAATTAAGTAAATACGTATAAAAATAGATATACAAAATACAAATTATCCTAACTTTATGTGTATTTTGCATATCTATTTTCAAACAAAAACTATTTTTGTGTATTTTTGTATATGTTTTTATACAAATTTTAGTTATTTTATTTGTTTTTTGAATATATATTTTCCTACAAATATACATTCTTTTATTGGAATTTCGTGTATTTAATTTTTTACGAATTTACATGATTTTATGTGTATTTTGTATATATATTTTTCTACGTATTTAAATTATTTTATGTGTATTTTATATATACATTTTCATAAAAATTTACGTTATTTTATTGGGTGTATTCGTATATATTTTGAAACAAATTTTATACAAATTTATGTTATTTTATGTGTATTTGTATATATATTTTCATACAAATTTATATTATTTCATGTGTATTCTTACATATATTTTATTACAAATTTACCTTATTTTATGTTTATTTTGTATATTTATTTCATTCAATTTTAAATTATTTAATGTGTATTTTTGTATTTGTATTTGTATCGTAAATTTGTATAAAACTATATACAAAAATACACAGAACAAATACACATTCTTTTATTGGTATTTTGTTTATTTTTTTTTGTTTCGAATTTATATTATTTTATGTGTATTTTGTTTACATTTTTTTATACGTATTTACCTAATTTTATGTGTATTTTGTATATATATTTTTATAGAAATCTACGTTATTTTATGTGTATTCGTATATATATTTTGAAACAAATTTACAATTTTTTATATGTATTTTTGCATATCTCTTTCAACAGAAGTTTACCTTATTGCATGTGCATTTTGTATAATTATTTCATTACAAATTTAAATATTTTATGTGTATTTTGGTATATATATTTTTATAAGAAATGCGCTATTTGATGGGAATTTTGCATCTTTATTTTCATACAAATTTACATTATTTTATTAATATTCGGTGTATTTATTTTGATGCGATTTTACATTATTCTATTTGTTTTTTGTATATATTTTTTTAATACATATTTACATTATTTAATGTATATCTTGCATATATATTACATACAAATTTATTATCTATTATTTATTTTCATACAAATAAACATTCTTTTCATGATATTTTGTTTATTTATTTTGTCACGAATTTACATTACTTAATATGTATTATATATATATATATATATATATATATATATATATATATATATATATATATATATATATATATATATATATATATATATATATACATATATATGTATATAAATATATATATATATTTTTTATACGTATTTACATAATTTCATGTGTATTTTGTATATATATTTCTATAGAAATCTACGTTATTTTATGTGTATTCGTATATATATTTTGAAACAAATTTACAGTTTTATTTGTATTTTGCGTTTTTTTTCAATACAAATTTGCCTTATTGTATGTGTGCATTTAAGTAAATACGTATAAAAAATGTATACAAAATACACATAAAATAATGTAAATTAGTATCAAAATAAATAAACAAAATACCAATAAAAGAATGTGTATTTGTATAAATATATATATACAAAATACACATTAAATAATATAAATTTGTTTAAAACTATACAAAATACACATGAAATGATGTAAATACGTATAAAAATATATATACAAAATACACATTAAGTAATGTAAATTCGCGTCAAAATAAATAAACAAAATATCAATAAAAGAATGTGTATTTGTATGAAAATAGATATACAAAATACACATAAAATAACCTAAATTTGTATCAAACTATATACAAAAATACACAAAACTATTTTAAATTTGTATGAAAATAAATGTACAAAATACACATAAAATTAGGTAAATTTGTATTGAAATATATACACAAATTACACATAAAATAATGTAAATTTGAATGAAAATACATAAACAAATACACTTAAAATAACGTAAATTTTTTTAAAAAAAATGTGTACAAAACACAAATACAATAATGTAAAATCGTATCAAAATAAATACACAGAATATTAATAAAATAATGTAAATTTGTATGAAAATAAAGAAGCAAAATAGCCATAAAATAACGCATTTTTTTTATTTATAAAAATATATATACCAAAATACACATCAAAAAATTAAATTTGTATTAAAATAAATATACAAAAAATTCATACAATAAGTTAAATTTGTGTTGAAATAGATATGCAAAATACATATAAAACAATGTAAATTTGTTTCAAAATATATATACGAATACACATAAAATAACGTAGATTTCTATAAAAATATATATATACAAAATACACATAAAATGAAGTAAATACGTATAAAAAAATGTATACAAAATAAACATAAAATAATGTAAATTCGTATCAAAATAAATAAACAAAATACCAATAAAAGAATGTGTATTTGTATGAATATAAATATACAAAATACACATAAAATAACGTAAATTTATATTAAACTATATACAAAAATACACAGAAGTAATTAAATTTGTATGAAAATATATACAAAATACACACGAAATAAACTAAATTTGAATTGAAATATATATACAAAATACATGAAATAAAGTAAATTTGTATCAAAATATTTATACAAATACACATATAATAACGTAAATTTGTATGAAAATATATAAACAAAATACACATTAAATAATGTAAATACGTATATAAAAATATGAACAAAATACACATATAATCATGTAATTCGTATCAAAATAAATAAACAAAATACCAATAAAATAATATAAATTTGTATGAGTAAACGTGTATGTTGCATATTTTTTCAATACAAATTTACCTTATTATATACGCATTTTGTATATTAATTTTAATAGAAATTTAATTATTCGATATGTATTTTTGTATCTGTATTTTTATAAACATATGCTTTATTTTTTGGGTATTTTGCATCTTTATTTTCATACAAATTTCATTATTTTGTTGATATTCTGCTCATTCATTTTGATAGGAATTGACATTATTCTATGTATATTTAGTATATATTTTTCTTACAAATTTACGTTATTTTATGTGTATTTGTTTATATATTTTGACACAAATTTACAATATTTTATGGGTATTTTGTATATACATTTCAAAAGAAATTTACCAACTTTTATGTGTATTTTGTATATCTATTTTCATACAAACTCAAATTATTTCTATGTATTTTTGTATACATTTTAATACAAATTTTAGTTATGTTATGTGTATTTTGTAAATTTATTTTCATTCAAATATATATTATTTTATTGGTGTTTTGTTGATTTATATTGATACGAATTTACATTATTTTATATGTACTTTGTATATATATTTTTATACGCTTTTCCATTATTTAATATTTATTTTGAATATATATTTTTATACAAATTCATGGTATTTTATGTGTATTTGTATATATATTTTCATATAAATTTACATTATTTTAGGTGTATTTTGTACATATCTTTTATTACAAATCTACCTTATTTAATGTTTATTTTGTATGTGTATTTTGTATACTTATATTTATCCAAATACACATTCTTTTATTGGTATTTTGTTTATTTATTTTAATTCGAATTTACATTATTTTATGTGTATTTTGTATACATTTTTTTTATACGTATTTACTTAATTTTATGTGTATTTTGTATATATATATTTATAGAAATCTACGTTTTTTTTTATTTGTATTCGTATATATATTTTGAAACAAATTTACATTGTTTTATATGTATTTTTGCATATCTCTTTCAATACAAATTTACCTTATTGTATGTGCATTTTGTATATTTATTTCAATGCAAATTTAAAAATTTTATGTGTATTTTGGTATATATATTTTTATAAGATTACGAAAATTTGAATAAAAATATATACAAAAAAACAAAAAAATAAATTTCAATTTGTATGAAAATAGATATACAAAATACAACTATAATTAGTTAAATTTGTATATAATTACATGTACAAAATACACATAAAATAATGTAAATTTGTATGAAATGAAAACAAATTCACATAAAATAACGTACATTTGTATAAAATAGATATACAAAATAATTTTATGTGTATTTTGTATATTTATTTTCATAGAAATTTAAATTATTTTTGGGTATTTTTGTATATAGTTTTATACAAACTTAGGTTATTTTATGAGTATTTTGTATATCTATTTTCATACAAATACACATTCTTTTTTTGATATTTTGTTTATTTATTTTGACGAGAATTTAAATTATTTAATGTGTATTTTGTATATATATTTTTATACGTATTTACATCATTTCATGTGTATTTTGTATATATATTTCTATAGAAATCTACGTTATATTATGTGTATTCGTATATAGATTTTTAAACAAATTTACACTTTTATGTGTATTTTGCATATTTTTTCAATACAAATTTAACTTATTGTATATGCATTTTGTATATTAATTTTAATACAAATTTAATTATTCTATGTGAATTTTTGTATATGCATTTTTATAAAAATATGCTTTATTTTATGGGTATTTTGCATCTTTATCTTCATACAAATTTACGTTATTTTATTGATATTCTGCTCATTCATTTTGATACGATTTGACATTATTCTATGTGTATTTTTTATATATTTTTCTAACAAATTTACGTTATTTTATGTGTATTTGTTTAAATATTTTGACACAAATTTACAATATTTTATGCGTATTTTGTATATATATTTCAAAAGAAATTTACCTAGTTTTATGTGTATTTTGAATATCTATTTTCATACAAGCTGAAATTATTTTTATGTATTTTTGTATATATTTCAATACAAATTTTAGTTATGTTATGTGTATTTTGTAAATCTATTTTCATTCAAATATATATTATTTTATTGGTATTTTGTTGATTTATATTGATACGAATTTACATTATTTTATATGTACTTTTTATATATATTTTTATACGCATTTACATTATTTAATATTTATTTTGAATATATAATTTTATACAAATTCATGGTATTTCATGTGTATTTGTATATATATTTTCATATAAATTTACATTATTTTATGTGTATTTTGTACATATATTTCTTTAAAAATTTACCTTATTTTATGTTTATTTTGTATGTGTATTTTGTACATTTATATTTATACAAATACACATTCTTTTATTGGTATTTTGTTTATTTATTTTGTTTTGAGTTTATATTATTTTATGTGTATTTTGTTTACATTTTTTATACGTATTTACCTAATTTTATGTGTATTTTGTATATATATTTTTATAGATATCTACGTTATTTTATGTGTATTCGTATATATATTCTGAAACAAATTTACATTGTTTTATATGTATTTTTGCATATCTCTTTCAATAGAAGTTTACCTTATTGTATTTGCATTTTGTATATTTATTTCAATACAAATTTATATATTTTATGTGTATTTTGGTATATATATTTTTATAAGAAATGCGCTATTTGATGGGAATTTTGCATCTTTATTTTCAAACAAATTTACAATATTTTATTAATATTCGGTGTATTTATTTTGATACTACCTTACATTATTCTATTTGTTTTTTGTATATATATTTTTTTATACATATTTACATTATTTAATGTATATCTTGCATATATATTTCATACAAATTTATTATCTTTTATTTATTTTCATACAAATACACATTCTTTTCATGATATTTTGTTTATTTATTTTGACACGAATTTACATTACTTAATATGTATTTTATATATATATTTTTATACGTATTTACATAATTTCATGTGTATTTTGTATATATATTTCTATAGAAATCTACGTTATTTTATGTGTATTCGTATATATATTTTGAAACAAATTTACACTGTTTTATTTGTATTTTGCGTTTTTTTTCAATACAAATTTACCTTATTGTATGTGTGCATTTTGTATATTAATTTTAATACAAATTTAATTATTCTATGTGTATTTTTGTATATGTATTTTTAAAAAAAATATGCTTTATCTTATGGGTATTTTGCATCATTATTTTCATACAAATTTAAATTATTTTATTGATATTTTGTGTACTTATTTTGATACGATTTTACATTATTCTATGTATAACAAAAATAAATACAGAATACACAAATATAGATATGCAAAATACATATAAACAATGTAAATTTGTTTCAAAATATATATACGAATACACATGAAATAAGGTACATTTCTATAAAAATATATATACAAAATACACATAAAATTAAGTAAATACGTATAAAAAATGTATACAAAATACACATAAAATAATGTAAATTAGTATCAAAATAAATAAACAAAATACCAATAAAAGAATGTGTATTTGTATAAATATATATATACAAAATACACATCAAATAATATAAATTTGTTTAAAACTATACAAAATACACATGAAATGATGTATATACGTATAAAAATATATATACAAAATACACATTAAATAATGTAAATTCGCGTCAAAATTAATAAACAAAATATCAATAAAAGAATGTGTATTTGTATGAAAATAGATATACAAAATACACATAAAATAACCTAAATTTGTATCAAACTATATAGAAAAATACACAAAAATATTTAAAATTTAAATTTTCCTCATTGTATTTGCATTTTGTATATTTATTTTAATACAAATTCAAATATTTTATGTGTATTTTGGTATATATAATTTTATAAAAAATGCGTTATTTTATAGGTATTTTGCATCTTAGTTTTCATACAAATATACATTATTTTATTAATATTCTGTGTATATATTTTGATACGATTTTATATTATACTATTTGTGTTTTGTATATATTTTTTTATACATATTTTCATTATTTAATGTGTATTTTTTATATATATTTTTTACAAACTAACGTCATTTTAAGTGTATTTGTTTATATAATTTCATTCAAATTTACATTATTTTAAGTGTATTTTGTATATGTATTTCAATACAAATTTACCTAATTTTATGTGTATTTTGTATATTTATTTTCATACAAATTTAAATTATTTCTTTTTTTTTGTATATATATATAGAGTAAATTTCTAAGAAAATATATATTCAAAATACATATAAAATTATGTAAATAAGTATAAAAATATATATATCAAATACACCTAAAAATATGAAAATTCGTATCAAAATAAATAAACAAAATTCCGATAAAAGAACATATAGATATACAAAATACACATAAAATTACGAAAATTTGAATAAAAGTATATACAAAAAAAACCAAAAAAATAAATTTCAATTTGTATGAAAATAGATATACAAAATACACATATAATTAGTTAAATTTGTATTTAAATACATGTACAAAATACACATAAAATAATGTAAATTTGTATGAAATGAAAACAAATTCACATAAAATAACGTACATTTGTATAAAATAGATATACAAAATATACATAGAATAATGTAAAATCGTATCAAAATAAATACACAGAATATCAATAAAATAATGTAATTTTGTATGAAAATAAAGATGGAAAATACCCATAAAATAAAGCATATTTTTTTAAAAATACATATACAAGAATACACATAGAATAGTTAAATTTGTATTAAAATTAATATACAAAATGCACGTACAATAAGGGAAATTTGTATTGAAAAAATATACAAAATGCAAATAAAACAATGTATATTTGTTTCAAAATATATATACGAATACACATAAAATAACGTATATTTCTATAGAAATATATATACAAAATACACATGAAATGACGTTAATACGTATAAAAATATATATACACAATACACATTAAATAATGTAAATTCGCATAAAAATAAATAAACAAAATATCAATAAAAGAATGTGTATTGGTATGAAAATAGATATACAAAATACACATAAAATATTGTAAATTTGTATAAAACTCTATTACAAAAAATACACAAAAATAATTTAAATTTGTATAAAAATATATATACAAAATACACATAAAACTAGTTAAATTTCTATTGAAATACACATACACATAAAATAATGTAAATTTGAATGAAAATATATAAACAAATACACTTAAAATAACGTAAATTTGTATGAAATATATATAGAAAATACACATTAAATAATGAAAATATGTTTCAAAAAATATATACAAAACACAAATAGAATAATGTAAAATAGTATCAAAATAAATACACAGAATATTAATAAAATAATGTAAATTTGTATGAAAATAAAGATGCAAAATACCCATAAAACAACGCATTTTTCATGAAAATATATATACCAAAATACACATAAAATATTTAAATTTGTATTACAATAAATATACAAAATGCACATACAATAAGGTAAATTTGTATTAAAATAGATATGGAAAATACACATAAAACAATGTAAATTTGATTCAAAATATATATACGAATACATATAAAATAACGTAGATTTCTATAAAAATATATATACAAAATACACATAAAATGAAGTAAATACGTATAAGAAAATGTATACAAAATACATATAAAATAATGTAAATTCGTATCAAAATAAATAAACTAAATGCCAATAAAAGAATGTTTACTTGTATAAATATAAATATACAAAATACACATAAAATAACGTAAAATTGTATAAAACTATATACAAAAATAAACAAAAATAATTAAATTTGTATGAAAATAGATATACAAAAGACACATAAAATTAGCTGAATTTGAATTGAAATAAATATAGAAAATACATAAAATAATGTAAATTTGTATCAAAATATATATTCAAATACACATATATTAAAATTAATATACAAAATGCGTATATAATAAGGTAAATTTGTATTGAAAAAATATGCAACATACACGTTTACTCATACAAATCTATATTATTTAATTGGTATTTTGTTTATTTATTTTGATACGAATTACATGATTATATGAGTATTTTGTACATATTTCTTTATACGTATTTACATTATCTAATGTGTATTTTGTTTATATATTTTCATACAAATTTACGTTATTATATGTGTATTTGTATAAATATTTTGATACAAATCTACTTTATTTCATGTATTTTGTATATATATTTCAATTCAAATTTAGCTTATTTTGTGTGTATTTTGTATATATTTTCATACAAATTTAATTACTTCTGTGTATTTTTGTATATAGTTTTATATAAATTTATACTGTTTTATGTGTATTTTGTATATTTATATTTATACAAATACACATTCTTTTATTGGTATTTTGTTTATTTACTTTGATACGAACTTACATTATTTTATGTGTTTTTTGTATACATTTTTTTATACGTATTTACTTCATTTTATGTGTATTTTGTATATATTTTTTTTTTAGAAATCTACGTTATTTTATGTGTATTCGTATATATATTTTGAAACAAATTTACATTGTTTTATATGTATTTTGCATATCTATTTCAATACAAATTTACCTTATTGTATGTGTTTTTTGTATATATATTTTAATACAAATTTAATTTTTTGATATGTATTTTGGTATATATATTTTTATAAATAAAAAAAATGCGTTATTTTATGGGTATTTTGCTTCTTTATTTTCATACAAATTTACATTATTTTATTAATATTCTGTGTATTTATTTTGATACGATTTTACATTATTCTTTTTGTGTTTTGTACATATTTTTTTATAAAATTTACGGTATTTTAAGTGTATTTGTTTATGTATTTTCATTCAAATTTACATTATTTTATGTGCATTTTGTGTATGTATTTCAATACAAATTTACCTAAATTTATGTGTATTTTGTAAATTTATTTTCATACAAATTTAAAATATTTTTGTGTATTTTTGTATATAGTTTGATACAAATTTAGGTTATTTTATGTGTATTTTGTATATCTATTTTCATACAAATACACATTCTTTTATTGATATTTTGTTTATTTAATTTGACGCGAATTTACATTATTTAATGTGTTTTTTGTATATATATATATATATTTTTATACGTATTTACATCATTTCATGTGTATTTTGTATATATATATTTCTATAGAAATCTACGTTATTTTATGTGTATTCGTATATATATTTTGAAACAAATTTACACTTTTATGTGCATTTTGCATAATTTTTCAATACAAATTTACCTTATTGTACGTGCATTTTTATAGTTTTAAACAAATTTATATTATTTAATGTGTATTTTGTATATATATATTTATACAAATACACATTCTTTTATTGGTATTTTGTTTATTTATTTTGATACTAATTTACATTATTTTATATGTATTTTGTATACATTTATTATACGTATTTACTTAATTTTATTTGTATTTTGTATATATATTTTTATAGAAATCTACCTTATTTCATGTGTATTCGTATATATATTTTGAAACAAATTTACATTGTTTATATGTATTTTGCATATCTATTTTTGTGTATTCTGAATTTATTTTTGTTATACATAGAATAATGTAAAATCGTATCAAAATAGGTACACAGAATATCAATAAAATAATTTAAATTTGTATGAAAATAAAGATGCAAAATACCCATAAGATAAAGCATTTTTTTTTAAATACATATACAAAAATACACATAGAATAATTAAATTTGTATTAAAATTAATATACAAAATGCACACATACAATAAAGTAAATTTGTATTGAAAAAAACGCAAAATACAAATAAAACAGTGTAAATTTATTTCAAAATATATATACGAATACACATAAAATAACGTAGATTTCTATTGAAATATATATACAAAATACACATGAAATTATGTAAATACGTATAAAAATATATATATAAAATACATATTAAGTAATGTAAATTCGTGACAAAATAAATGAACAAAATATCATGAAAAGAATGTGTATTTGTATGAAAAAAAAAAAATAGATAATAAATTTGTATGTAATATATATGCAAGATACACATTAAATAATGTAAATATGTATAAAAAAATATATATACAAAAAACAAATAGAATAATGTAAAATCGTATCAAAATAAATACACCGAATATTAATAAAATAATGTAAATTTGTATGAAAATAAAGATGCAAAATTCCCATCAAATAGCGCATTTCTTATAAAAATATATATAACAAAATACTCATAAAATATTTAAATTTGTATTGAAATAAATATACAAAATGCACATACAATAAGGTAAACTTCTGTTGAAAGAGATATGCAGAAATACATATAAAAAATTGTAAATTTGTTTCAAAATATATATACGAATACACATAAAATAACGTAGATTTCTATAAAAATATATATACAAAATACAAATAGAATTAGGTAAATACGTATAAAAAAATGTAAACAAAATACACATAAAATAATATAAATTCGAAACAAAATAAATAGACAAAATACCAATAAAAGAATGTGTATTTGTTCAGTGTATTTTTGTATATAGTTTTATACAAATTTACGATATTTTATGTGTATTTTGTATATTTATATTTATACAAATACACATTCTTTTACTGGTATTTTGTTTATTTATTTTGATACGATTTTTATGTGTATTTTGTATTCATTTTTTTATAAGTATTTACTTCATTTTATGTGTATTTTTTATATATTTTTTATAGAAATCAACGTTATTTTATGTGTATTCGTATATATATTTTGAAACAAATTTACATTGTTTTATATGTATTTTGCAAATCTATTTCAATGTATTTTGTGTATATTTTTATAGAAATCAACGTTATTTTATGTGTATTCGTATATATATTTTGAAACAAATTTACATTGTTTTATATGTATTTTGCATATCTATTTCAATACAAATTTACCTTACAGTATGTGCATTTTTTATATTTATTTTAATACAAATTTTAATATTTTATGTGTATTTTCGTATATATATATTTTTATAAAAAATGCGTTATTTAATGGCTATTTTGCATCTTTATTTTCATACAAATTTACATTATTTAATTAATATTCTGTGAATTTATTTTGATACGATTTTACATTATTCTATTTGTGTTTTGTATATATATTTTTATACATATTTACATTTTTTAATTAGTATTTTGTATATATATTTGATACAAATTTACGTTATTTTAAGTGTATATGTTTATATATTTTCATTCAAATTTCCATTATTTTGTGTGTATTTTGTATATGTATTTGAATACAAATTTACCTAATTTTATGTGTATTTTGTATATTTATTTTCATACAAATTTAAATTATTTTTGTGTATTTTTGTATATAGTTTTATACAAACTTAGGTTATTTTATGAGTATTTTGTATATCTATTTTCATACAAATACACATTCTTTTATTGATATTTTGTTTATTTATTTTGACGTGAATTTAAATTATTTAATGTATATTTTGTATATATATATATTTTTATACGTATTTACATCATTTCATGTGTATTTTGTATATATATTTCTATAGAAATCTACGTTATTTTATATGTATTCGTATATAAATTTTTAAACAAATTTACGCTTTAAAGTGCATTTTGTATATTTTTTCAATACAAATTTACCTTATTGTACGTGCATTTTGTATATTAATTTTAACACAAATTTAATTATCCTATGTGTATTTTTGTATATGTATTTTTAAAAAAATATGCTTTATTTTATGGGAATTTTGCATCTTTATTTTCATACAAAATTACATTATTTTATTGATATTCTGTGTATTTATTTTGATACGATTTTACATTATTATATGTGTATTTTGTAGATATTTTTCATTTAATTTAGCTTATTTTATGTGTATTTTGTATATCTATTTATTTTAATACAAAATCAAATATTTTATGTTTTTTCGTATATATATTTTTATAAAAAAATGCGTTATTTTATGGGTATTTTGCATCTTAATTTTCATACAAATTTACATTATTTTATTAATATTTTCTGTATTTATTTTGATACGATTTTACATTATTTTATTTATGTTTTCTATATATTTTTTTATACATATTTACATTATTTAATGTGTTTTTTGTATATATATTTGATACAAATTTACGTTATTTTAAGTCTATATGTTTATATATTTTCATTCAAATTTACATTATTTTATGTGTATTTTGTATATGTATTTCAATACAAATTTACCTAATTTTATATGTTTTTTGTATATTTATTTTCATACAAGTTTAAATTATTTTTGTGTATTATTTTTTATAGTTTTATACAAATTTAGGTTATTTTATGTGTATTTTGTATATCTATTTTCATACAAATACACATTCTTTTCATGATATTTTGTTTATTTATTTTGACACGAATTAACATTATTTAATGTGTATTTTGTTTATATATTTTTATACGTATTTACATTATTTCAAGTGTATTTTGTATATATATTTCTATAGAAATCTGCGTTATTTTATGTGTATTCGTATATATATTTTGAAACAAATTTACATTGTTTTATGTGTATTTTGCATATTTTTTCAATACAAATTTACCTTATTGTATGTGCATTTTGTATATTAATTTTAATACAAATTTGATTAATCTATGTGTATTTTTGTATATGTATTTTTATAAAAATATGCTTTACTTTATGGGTATTTTGCATCTTTATTTTCATACAAATTTACATTATTTTATTGATATTCTGTGTATTTATTTTAATATGATTTTACATTATTCTATGTTTATTTTGTATATATATTTTATATAAAATGTATTTGTTTTCATTTCATACAAATCTACATTATTTTATGTATTTTTTGTACATGTATACACATAAAATATTTAAATTTGTATTGAAATAAATATACAAAATGCACATACAATAAGGTAAACTTCTATTGAAAGAGATATGCAAAAATACATATAAAACAATGTAAATTTGTTTCAAAATATATATACGAATACACATAAAATAACGTAGATTTCTATAAAAATATATATACAAAATACATAAAATTAAGTAAATACGTATAAAAAAATGTAAACAAAATACACATAAAATAATGTAAATTCGAAACAAAATAAATAAACAAAATAATAATAAAAGAATGTGTATTTGTATAAATATAAATGTACAAAATACACATACAAAATAAACATAAAATAAGGTAAATTTGTAATGAAATATATGTACAAAATACACATAAAATAATGTAAATTTATATGAAAATATATATACAAATACACATAAAATACCATGAATTTGTATAAAATTATATATTCAAAATAAATATTAAATAATGTAAATGCGTATAAAAATATATATACAAAGTACATATAAAATAATGTAAATTCGTATCAATATAAATCAACAAAATACCAATAAAATAATATATATTTGAATGAAAATAGATTTACAAAATACACATAACATAACTAAAATTTGTATTGAAATATATACAAAAATACATAAAAATAATTTGAGTTTGTGTGAAAATAGATATTCAAAATACATATAAAACTAGGTAAATTTCTTTTGAAATATATATACAAAATACCCATAAAATATTGTAAATTTGTGTCAAAATATATAAACAAATACACATTAAATAACTTAAAATAACGTAAATATGTATCAAATATATATACAAAAAACACATTAAATAATGTAAATATGTATAAAAGAATATATACAAAACATAAATATAATAATGTAAAATCGTATCAAAATAAATACAGAAAATATTAATAAAATAATGTAAATTTGTATGAAAATTAAGATGCAAAATACCCATAAAATAACGCATTTTTTATAAAAATATATATACGAAAAAACATAAAATATTTGATTTTGTATTAAAATAAATAGATATACATTCTTTTATTGGTATTTTGTTTATTTATTTTGTTTCGAATTTACATTATTTTATGTGTATTTTGTTTACATTTTTTTATACGTATTTACATAATTTTATGTTTATTTTGTATATATATTTTTATAGAAATCTACGTTATTTTATGTGTATTCGTATATATATTTTGAAACAAAATTACATTGTTTTATATGTATTTTTGCATATCTCTTTCAATAGAAGTTTACCTTATTGTATGTGCATTTTGTATATTTATTTCATTACAAATTTAAATATTTTATGTGTATTTTGGTATATATATTTTTTTATAAGAAATGCGCTATTTGATGGGAATTTTGCATCTTTATTTTCATACAAATTTACATTATTTTATTAATATTCGGTGTATTTATTTTGATACGATTTTACATGATTCTATTTGTTTTTTGTATATATTTTTTTTATACATATTTACATTATTTAAATGTATCTTGCATATATATTACATACAAATTTATTATCTATTATTTATTTTCATACAAATACACTTTCTTTTCATGATATTTTGTTTATTTATTTTGTCACGAATTTACATTACTTAATATGTATTTTATATATATATTTTTATACGTATTTACAGAATTTCATGTGTATTTTGTATATATATTTCTATAGAAATCTACGTTATTTTATGTGTATTCGTATATATATTTTGAAACATATTTACACTGTTTTATTTGTGTTTTGCGTTTTTTTTCAATACAAATTTACCTTATTGTATGTGTACATTTGTATATTAATTTTAATACAAATTTAATTATTCCATGTGTATTTTTGTATATGTATTTTTAAAAAAAAATATGCTTTATCTTATGGGTATTTTGCATCTTTATTTTCATACAAATTTAAATTATTTTATTGATATTCTGTGTACTTATTTTGATACGATTTTACATTATTCTATGTATAACAAAAATAAATACAGAATACACAAATATAGATATGCAAAATACATATAAACAATGTAAATTTGTTTCAAAATATATATACGAATACACATGAAATAAGGTAGATTTCTATAAAAATATATATACAAAATACACATAAAATTAAGTAAATACGTATAAAAAATGTATACAAAATACACATAAAATAATGTAAATTAGTATCAAAATAAATAAACAAAATATATATATATATATATATATATATATATATATATATATATATATATATATATATATATATATATATATATATATACATATATATATATATATATATATATATATATATATATATATATATATATATATATATATATATATATATATATATATATATACAAAATACACATTAAATAATATAAATTTGTTTAAAACTATACAAAATACACATGAAATGATGTAAATACGTATAAAAATATATATACAAAATACACATTAAATAATGTAAATTCGCGTCAAAATAAATAAACAAAATATCAATAAAAGAATGTGTATTTTATGAAAATAGATATACAAAATACACATAAAATAACCTAAATTTGTATCAAACTATATACAAAAATACACAAAAATATTTTAAATTTGTATGAAAATAAATATACAAAATACACATAAAATTAGGTAAATTTGTATTGAAATACATACAGAAAATACACATAAAATAATGTAAATTTGAATGAAAATACATAAACAAATACACTTAAAATAACGTAAATATGTATAAAAAAAATATGTACAAGACACAAATAGAATAATGTAAAATCGTATCAAAATAAATACACAGAATATTAATAAAATAATGTAAATTTGTATGAAAATAAAGAAGCAAAATACCCATAAAATAACGCATTTTTTTATTTATAAAAATATATATACCAAAATACACATCAAAAAATTAAATTTGTATTAAAATAAATATACAAAAAACACATACAATAAGGTAAATTTGTATTGAAATAGATATGCAAAATACATATAAAACAATGAAAATTTGTTTCAAAATATATATACGAATACATATAAAATAACGTAGATTTCTATAAAAATATATATACAAAATACACATAAAATGAAGTAAATACGTGTTAAAAAAATGTATACAAAATACGCATAAAATAATGTAAATTCGTATCAAAATAAATAAACAAAATACCAATAAAAGAATGTCTATTTGAATGAATATAAATATACAAAATACACATAAAATAACGTAAATTTATATAAAACTATATACAAAAATACACAGAAGTAATTAAATTTGTATGAAAATATATACAAAATACACACGAAATAAGCTAAATTTGAATTGAAATATATATACAAAATACATGAAATAAAGTAAGTTTGTATCAAAATGTTTATACATATACACATATAATAACGTAAATTTGTATGAAAATATATAAACAAAATACACATTAAATAATGTAAATACGTATAAAAAAATTTGTACAAAATACATATATAATCATGTAATTCGTATAAAAATAAATAAACAAAATACCAATAAAATAATATAAATTTGTATGAGTAAACGTGTATGTTGCATATTTTTTCAATACAAATTTACCTTATTATATACGCATTTTGTATATTAATTTTAATACAAATTTAATTATTCGATGTGTATTTTTGTATCTGTATTTTTATAAACATATGCTTTATTTTTTGGGTATTTTGCATCTTTATTTTCATACAAATTTACATTATTTTATTGATATTCTGCTCATTCATTTTGATACGAATTGACATTATTCTATGTGTATTTTGTATATTTTTCATACAAATTTACGTTATTTTATGTTTAAAAATATGTGCAAAATACACATATAATCATGTAATTCGTATCAAAATAAATAAACAAAATACCAATAAAATAATATAATTTTGTATGAGTAAACGTATGTTGCATATTTTTCAATACAAATTTACCTTTATTATATACTCATTTAGTATATTAATTTTAATACAAATTTATTTATTCGATGTGTATTTTGTATCTGTATTTTATAAACATATGCTTTATTTTATCGGTATTTTGCATCTTTATTTTCATACAAATTTACATTATTTTATTGATATTCTGCTCATTCATTTTGATACGAATTGACATTATTCTATGTGTATTTTGTATATATTTTTCATACAAATTTACGTTATTTTATGTGTATTTGTTTATATATTTTGACACAAATTTACAATATTTTATGGGTATTTTGTATATACATTTCAAAAGAAATTTACTTAGTTTTATGTGTATTTTGTATATCTATTTTCATACAAACTCAAATTATTTCTATGTATTTTTGTATATATTTTAATACAAATTTTAGTTATGTTATGTGTATTTTGTAAATTTATTTTCATTCAAATACATATTATTTTATTGGTGTTTTGTTGATTTATATTGATACGAATTTACATTATTTTATGTACTTTGTATATATATTTTTATACGCTTTTACATTATTTAATATTTATTTTGAATATATATTTTTATACAAATTCATGGTATTTTATGTGTATTTGTATATATATTTTTATATAAATTTACATTATTTTATGTGTATTTTGTACATATATTTTTTTACAAATCTACCTTATTTTATGTTTATTTTGTATGTGTATTTTGTATATTTATATTTATCCAAATACACATTCTTTTATTGGTATTTTGTTTATTTATTTTGTTTCGAATTTACATTATTTTATGTGTATTTTGTATACATTTTTTTAAACGTATTTACTTAATTTTAAGTGTATTTTCTATATATATTTTTTATAGAAATCTACGTTTTTTTTATTTGTATTCGTATATATATTTTGAAACAAATTTACATTGTTTTATATGTATTTTTGCATATCTCTTTCAATACAAATTTACCTTATTGTATGTGCATTTTGTATATTTATTTCAATGCAAATTTAAATATTTTATGTGTATTTTTGTATATATATTTTTATAAGATTACGAAAATTTGAATAAAGATATATACAAAAAAACAAAAAAATAAATTTCAATTTGCATGAAAATTGATATACAAAATACACATATAATTAGTTAAATTTGTATTTAAATAGATATACAAAATACACATACAATAATGTAAATTTGTATGAAATGAAAACAAATTCAAATACATTTCGCGTCAAAATAAATAAACAAAATATCAATAAAAGAATGTGTATTTGTATGAAAATAGATATACAAAATACACATAAAATAACCTAAATTTGTATCAAACTATATACAAAAATACACAAAAATATTTTAAATTTGTATGAAAATAAATATACAAAATACACATAAAATTAGGCAAATTTGTATTGAAATACATACACAAAATACACATAAAATAATGTAAATTTGAATGAAAATACATAAACAAATACACTTAAAATAACGTAAATTTGTATAAAAAAAATATGTACAAAACACAAATAGAATAATGTAAAATCGTATCAAAATAAATACACAGAATATTAATAAAATAATGTAAATTTGTATGAAAATAAAGAAGCAAAATACCCATAAAATAACGCATTTTTTTTATTTATAAAAATATATATACCAAAATACACCAAAAAATTAAATTAGTGTTAAAATAAATATACAAAAAACACATACAATAAGGTAAATTTGTATTGAAATAGATATGCAAAATACATATAAAACAATGTAAATTTGTTTCAAAATATATATACGAATACACAT
Source organism: Eriocheir sinensis (assembly GCF_024679095.1). NCBI lineage: Eukaryota > Metazoa > Arthropoda > Malacostraca > Decapoda > Varunidae > Eriocheir > Eriocheir sinensis. The sequence continues at coordinate 119,106 of NW_026111870.1, read as the reverse complement.
AAAATAACGTAGATTTCTATAAAAACATATATACAAAATACACATAAAATGAAGTAAATACGTATAAAAAAATGTAAACAAAAAACACATAAAATAATAAAAATTCGTATCAAAATAAATAAACAAAATTCCAATAAAAGAATGTGTATTTGTATAAATATAAATATACAAAATACACATAAAATAACGTAAATTTATATAAAACTATATACAAAAATACACAGAAGTAATTAAATTTTTATGAAAATATATACAAAATACACACAAAATAAGCTAAATTTGAATTGAAATATATATACAAAATACATGAAATAAAGTAAATTTGTATCAAAATATTTATACAAATACACATATAATAACGTAGATTTGTATGAAAATATATAAACAAAATACACATTAAATAATGTAAATACGTATAAAAAATATGTACAAAATACACATATAATCATGTAAATCGTATCAAAATAAATAAACAATATACCAATAAAATAATATAAATTTGTATGAGTAAACGTGTATGTTGCATATTTTTTCAATACAAATTTACCTTATTATATACGCATTTTGTATATTAATTTTAATAAATGTGTATTTGAATATATATTTTGATACAAATTTACATTGTTTTATGTATTTTCTATATTTATTTCAATTCAAATTTAGCTTATTTTATGTGTCTTTTGTATATCTATTTTCATACAAATTTAATTATTTTTGTTTATTTTTGTATATAGTTTTATACAATTTTACGATATTTTATGTGTATTTTGTATATTTATATTTATACAATTAAACTTTCTTTATTGGCATTTAGTTTATTTATTTTGATACGAATTTACATTATTTTATGTGTATTTTGTATACATTTTCTTATACGTATTTACTTCATTTTATGTGTATTTTGTATATATATTTTTATAGAAATCTACGTTATTTTATGTGTATTCGTATATATATTTTGAAACAAATATTTTACATTATTCTATTTGTGTTTTGTATATATTTTTTTTATACATATTTACATTATTTAATGTGTATTTTCTATGTATATTTCATACAAATTTACGTTATTTTAAGTGTATTTGTTTATATATTTTCATTCAAATTTACATTATTTTATGTGTATTTTGTATATGTATTTCAATAGAAATTTAACTAGTTTTATGTGTATTTTGTATATATATTTTTATACAAATTTAAATATTTTATGTGTATTTTGGTATATATATTTTTTTATAAGAAATGCGCTATTTGATGGGAATTTTGCATCTTTATTTTCATACAAATTTACATTATTTTATTAATATTCGGTGTATTTATTTTGATACGATTTTACATGATTCTATTTGTTTTTTGTATATATTTTTTTATACATATTTACATTATTTAAATGGATCTTGCATATATATTACATACAAATTTATTATCTATTATTTATTTTCATACAAATACACTTTCTTTTCATGATATTTTGTTTATTTATTTTGTCACGAATTTACATTACTTAATATGTATTTTATATATATATATTTTTATACGTATTTACAGAATTTCATGTGTATTTTGTATATATATTTCTATAGAAATCTACGTTATTTTATGTGTATTCGTATATATATTTTGAAACAAATTTACACTGTTTTATTTGTGTTTTGCGTTTTTTTTCAATACAAATTTACCTTATTGTATGTGTACATTTGTATATTAATTTTAATACAAATTTAATTATTCCATGTGTATTTTTGTATATGTATTTAAAAAAAAAATGCTTTATCTTATGGGTATTTTGCATCTTTATTTTCATACAAATTTAAATTATTTTATTGATATTCTGTGTACTTATTTTGATACGATTTTACATTATTCTATGTATAACAAAAATAAATACAGAATACACAAATATAGATATGCAAAATACATATAAACAATGTAAATTTGTTTCAAAATATATATACGAATACACATGAAATAAGGTAGATTTCTATAAAAATATATATACAAAATACACATAAAATTAAGTAAATACGCATAAAAAATGTATACAAATAATAATTAAATAATGTGTATTTTTATAAATATATATATATATATATATATATATATATATATATATATATATATATATATATATATATATATATATATATATATATATATATATATATATATATATATATATATATATATATATATATATATATATATATACATTAAATAATATAAATTTGTTTAAAACTATACAAAATACACATGAAATGATGTAAATACGTATAAAAATATATATACAAAAAACATTAAATAATGTAAATTCGCGTCAAAATAAATAAACAAAATATCAATAAAAGAATGTGTATTTTTATGAAAATAGATATACAAAATACACATAAAATAACCTAAATTTGTATCAAACTATATACAAAAATACACAAAAATATTTTAAATTTGTATGAAAATAAATATTCAAAATACACATAAAAATAGGTAAATTTGTATTGAAATACATACAGAAAATACACATAAAATAATGTAAATTTAAATGAAAATACATAAACAAATACAGTTAAAATAACGTAAATATGTATAAAAAAATAATGTACAAGACACAAATAGAATAATGTAAAATCGTATCAAAATAAATACACAGAATATTAATAAAATAATGTAAATTTGTATGAAAATAAAGAAGCAAAATACCCATAAAATAACGCATTTTTTTTATTTATAAAATTATATATACCAAAAAACACATCGAAAAATTAAATTTGTATCAAAATAAATATACAAAAAACACATACAATAAGGTAAATTTGTATTGAAATAGATATGCAAAATACATATAAAACAATGTAAATTTGTTTCAAAATATATATACGAATACATATAAAATAACGTAGATTTCTATAAAAATATATATACAAATACATAAAAATAAGTAAATACGTCTTAAAAAAATGTATACAAAATACGCATAAAATAATGTAAATTCGTATCAAAATAAATAAACAAAATACCAATAAAAGAATGTCTATTTGAATGAATATAAATATACAAAATACACATAAAATAACGTAAATTTATATAAAACTATATACAAAATACACAGAAGTAATTAAATTTGTATGAAAATATACAAAAAACACACGAAATAAGCTAAATTTGAATTGAAATATATATACAAAATACATGAAATAAAGTAAGTTTGTATCAAAATGTTTATACATATACACATATAATAACGTAAATTTGTATGAAAATATATAAACAAAATACACATTAAATAATGTAAATACGTATAAAAAAATTTGTACAAAATACATATATAATCATGTAATTCGTATAAAAATAAATAAACAAAATACCAATAAAATAATATAAATTTGTATGAGTAAACGTGTATGTTGCATATTTTTTCAATACAAATTTACCTTTTACGCATTTTGTATATTAATTTTAATACAAATTTAATTATTCGATGTGTATTTTTGTATCTGTATTTTTATAAACATATGCTTTATTTTTTGGGTATTTTGCATCTTTATTTTCATACAAATTTACATTATTTTATTGATATTCTGCTCATTCATTTTGATACGAATTGACATTATTCTATGTGTATTTTGTATATATTTTTCATACAAATTTACGTTATTTTATGTTTAAAAATATGTACAAAATACACATATAATCATGTAATTCGTATCAAAATAAATAAACAAAATACCAATAAAATAATATAAATTTGTATGAGTAAACGTGTATGTTGCATATTTTTTCAATACAAATTTACCTTATTATATACTCATTTAGTATATTAATTTTAATACAAATTTATTTATTCGATGTGTATTTTTGTATCTGTATTTTTATAAACATATGCTTTATTTTTTAGGTATTTTGCATCTTTATTTTCATACAAATTTACATTATTTTATTGATATTCTGCTCATTCATTTTGATACGAATTGACATTATTCTATGTGTATTTTGTATATATTTTTCATACAAATTTACGTTATTTTATGTGTATTTGTTTATATATTTTGACACAAATTTACAATATTTTATGGGTATTTTGTATATACATTTCAAAAGAAATTTACTTAGTTTTATGTGTATTTTGTATATCTATTTTCATACAAACTCAAATTATTTCTATGTATTTTTGTATATATTTTAATACAAATTTTAGTTATGTTATGTGTATTTTGTAAATTTATTTTCATTCAAATACATATTATTTTATTGGTGTTTTGTTGATTTATATTGATACGAATTTACATTATTTTATATGTGCTTTGTATATATATTTTTATACGCTTTTACATTATTTAATATTTATTTTGAATATATATTTTTATACAAATTCATGGTATTTTATGTGTATTTGTATATATATTTTTATATAAATTTACATTATTTTATGTGTATTTTGTACATATATTTTTTTACAAATCTACCTTATTTTATGTTTATTTTGTATGTGTATTTTGTATATTTATATTTATCCAAATACACATTCTTTTATTGGTATTTTGTTTATTTATTTTGTTTCGAATTTACATTATTTTATGTGTATTTTGTATACATTTTTTTATACGTATTTACTTAATTTTAAATGTATTTTCTATATATATTTTTATAAAAATCTACGTTTTTTTATTTGTATTCGTATATATATTTTGAAACAAATTTACATTGTTTTATATGTATTTTTGCATATCTCTTTCAATACAAATTTACCTTATTGTATGTGCATTTTGTATATTTATTTCAATGCAAATTTAAATATTTTATGTGTATTTTTGTATATATATTTTTATAAGATTACGAAAATTTGAACAAAGATATATACAAAAAAACTAAAAAATAAATTTCAATTTGCATGAAATTTATTTCATGCAAATACACATATAATACACATATAATTAGTTAAATTTGTATTTAAATAGATATACAAAATACACATACAATAATGTAAATTTGTATGAAATGAAAACAAATTCAAATACATTTCGCGTCAAAATAAATAAACAAAATATCAATAAAAGAATGTGTATTTGTATGAAAATAGATATACCAAATACACATAAAATAACCTAAATTTGTATCAAACTATATACAAAAATACACAAAAATATTTTAAATTTGTATGAAAATAAATATACAAAATACACATAAAATTAGGCAAATTTGTATTGAAATACATACACAAAATACACATAAAATAATGTAAATTTGAATGAAAATACATTATCAAATACACTTAAAATAACGTAAATTTGTTTAAAAAATATATACAAAACACAAATAGAATAATGAAAAATCGTATCAAAATAAATACACAGAATATTAATAAAATAATGTAAATTTGTATCAAAATAAATAAACAAAATACCAATAAAAGAATGTGTATTTGTATAAATATATATATACAAAATAAAATAACGTAAATTTATATAAAACTATATACAAAAATACACAGAAGTAATTAAATTTTTATGAAAATATATACAAAATACACACAAAATAAGCTAAATTTGAATTGAAATATATATACAAAATACATGAAATAAAGTAAATTTGTATCAAAATATTTATACAAATACACATATAATAACGTAGATTTGTATGAAAATATATAAACAAAATACACATTAAATAATGTAAATACGTATAAATATGTACAAAATATATAATCATGTAAATCGTATCAAAATAAATAAACAATATACCAATAAAATAATATAAATTTGTATGAGTAAACGTGTATGTTGCATATTTTTTCAATACAAATTTACCTTATTATATACGCATTTTGTATATTAATTTTAATAAATGTGTATTTGAATATATATTTTGATACAAATTTACATTGTTTTATGTATTTTCTATATTTATTTCAATTCAAATTTAGCTTATTTTATGTGTCTTTTGTATATCTATTTTCATACAAATTTAATTATTTTTGTTTATTTTTGTATATAGTTTTATACAATTTTACGATATTTTATGTGTATTTTGTATATTTATATTTATACAATTAAACTTTCTTTTATTGGCATTTAGTTTATTTATTTTGATACGAATTTACATTATTTTATGTGTATTTTGTATACATTTTCTTATACGTATTTACTTCATTTTATGTGTATTTTGAACATATATTTTTTTTATAGAAATTTACGTTATTTTATGTGAATTCGTATATATATATTTTGAAACAAATTTACATTGTTTTATGTGTATTTTGCATATCTATTTCAATACAAATTTACCTTATTGTATGTGCATTTTGTATATTTATTGTAATACAAATTTAAATATTTTATGTGTATTTTGGTATATATATTTTCATAAAAAATGCGTTGCTTTATGGGTATTTTGTATCTTTATTTTCATACAAATTTACATTATTTTATTAATATTCTGTATATTTATTTTGATACTATTTTACATTATTCTATTTGTGTTTTGTATATATTTTTTTATACATATTTACATTATTTAATGTGTATTTTCTATGTATATTTCATACAAATTTACGTTATTTTAAGTGTATTTGTTTATATATTTTCATTCAAATTTACATTATTTTATGTGTATTTTGTATATGTATTTCAATAGAAATTTAACTAGTTTTATGTGTATTTTGTATATATATTTTTATACAAATTTAAATTATTTTTGTGTATTTTTTGAATAGAGTTTTATACAAATTTACAATATTTTATGTGTATTTTGTATATCTATTTTCATACAAAAACACATTCTTTTATTGATATTTTGTTTATTTATTTTGATGCGAATTTACATTATTTAATGTGTATTGTGTATATATATTTTTATACGTATTTACGTCATTTCATGTGTATTTTGTATATATATTTCTATAGATATATACGTTATTTTATGTGTATTCGTATATATATTTTGAAACAAATATACATTGTTTTATATGCATTTTGGATATTTTTTCAATACAAATTTCCCTTATTGTACGTGCATTTTGTATATTAATTTTAATACAAATTTAATTATTCTATGTGTATTCTTGTATATGTATTTTAAAAAAATAGGCTTTATTTTATGGGTATTTTGCATCTTTATTTTCATACAAATTACATTATTTTATTGATATTCTGTGTATTTATTTTGATACGATTTTACATTATTCTATGTATATTTTGTATATCTATTTTATACAAATGTACGTTATTTTATGTGAATTTGTTTTCATTTCATACAAATTTACATTATTTTATGTGTATTTTGTACATGTATTTAAATACAAATTTAACTAATTATATGTGTATTTTGTATATCTATTTTCATACAAATTGAAATTTATTTTTTTGTTTTTTTGTATATACTTTTATTCAAATTTTCGTAGTTTTATGTGTATTTTGTAAATTTATTTTCATTCAAATATACGTTCTTTTATCGGAATTTTGTTTATTTATTTTGATACGAATTTTCATTATTTATATATATATATATATATATATATATATATATATATATATATATATATATATATATATATATATATATATATATATATATATATATATATATATATATATATATATATATATATATATATATATATATATATATATATATATATATATATATATATATATATATATATATATTTATTTATAATTATTTACATAATTTTATATGTATTTTGAATATATATTTTCATAGAAATTTACTCCATATGTATACAAAAAACACAAAATAATTTAAATTTGTATGAAAATAAATATACAAAATACATAAAATTAAGTAAATTTGTATTGAAATACATATACAAAATACACTTAAAATAATGTAAATTTGAATGAAATTATATAAACAAATACACTTAAATGACGTTAATTTGTATAAAATATATATAAAAATACATTAAATAATGAAAATATGTATAAAAAATATATACAAACACAAATAGTATAATATGAAATCGTATCAAAATATATACACAGAATATTGATAAAATAATGTACATTTGTATGAAAACTAAGATGCAAAATACCTATAAAATAACGCATTTTTATAAAATTATATACCAAAATACACATAAAATATTTGAATTTTATTAAAATAAATATACAAATGCACATACAATAAGGTAAATTTGTATTGAAATAGATATGCAAAAAACATATAAAACAATGCAAATTTGTTTCAAAATATATATACGAATACATAAAATAACGTAGATATATATATATATATATATATATATATATATATATATATATATATATATATATATATATATATATATATATATATATATATATATATATATATATATATATATAATAAATACAAATAAATTAAGTAAATACGAATCAAAATGTATACAAAATACATATAAATAATGTAAATTGTATAAATATAAATCAACAACATACCAATAAGAGAATGTGTATTTGTATAAATATAAATATACAAAATGCACATAAAATAACGTAAATTTGTATAAAACTATATACAAAAATACACAGAAGTAATTAAATTTGCATGAAAATAGATATACAAAATACACACAAAATAAGCTAAATTTGAATTGAAATATATATACAAAATACATAAAATAAAGTAAATTCGTTTCAAAATATTTTTAACAAATTCACATATAATAACGTAAATTTGTAAAAAAAAATTATAAACAAAATACCCATTAAGTAATGTAAATACGTATAAAAAAATATTTACAAACTACACCAATAATCAAGTCATTCGTATCAAAATAAATAAACAAAAAAATAATTAAATAATGTAAATTTGTATGAGAAAACATATACAAAATACACATAAAATAACGTTTTAAGTTTCTATAAAAATATATGTACAAAAATGCACATAAAATAAGTTTGCATAAAAAAATATATACAAAACACACATTAGATAATGTAAATGAGTATAAAAATATGTATACAAAATATCTATGAAATAATCTAAATTCGTATCGAGTTAAATTAAGAAAATAACAATAAAATAATGTTATTTTGGATGAAAATATATATAGAAAACACACATAAAATAACCTAAATAGAAATTCAAATATACACATTAAATAATTTAAAATTGAATGAAATAAATATACAAAATAAACATAAAATAAGGTAAATTTGTAATAAAATATATATAAGAATACACATAAAATAATATAAATTTGTATGAAAATATATATACAAATACACATAAAATAACATGAATTTGTATAAAATGTTTCAAAATATATACGAATACACACAATAAAATAACGTAAATTTTTATGAAAATGTATATATAAAATACGCATAAAATAGTTTAAATACGTAGAAAAATATATATACAAAATACACATAAAATAATGTAAATTCGTAAAAAATTAAATACACAAAATTCCAATAAAAGAATGTATATTTGTAGGAAAATATATATACAAAAAACAAATAAAATAACTAAATTTTGTAAAAATATACAAAATACAAAAATAATTTAAATTTGTTTGAAAATAGATATGCAAAATACACATAAAGTTAGGCAAATTTGTATTGAAATACATATACAAAACTCACATAAAATAATGTAAATTTGTATGAAAATATATAAACAAATACATATAAAATCACGTAAATTTGGATAAAATATATATATATACAAAATATACATTAAATATTTTAAATATGTATAAAAATATATTATATTATATATATTTTTATTGATATTTCCGTTATTTATGTGTATTTTGTATATGTTTTCTCATAGAAATTTACATTATTTTATTGGTATTTTGTCTATTTATTTTAATACGTATTACATGATTATTTGTGTATTTTTTACATTTTTTTATACGTATTTACATTATTTAATGTGTATTTTGTTTATATATTTTTATACAAATTTAAGTTATTATATGTGTATTTGTATAGGTATTTTGATACAAATTTACATTATTTTATGTATTTTGTATATATATTTCAATTCAAATTTAGCTTATTTTATGTGTATTTTGTATATCTATTTATTTTAATATAAAATCAAATATTTTTTGTTTTTTCGTATATATATTTTTATAGAAAATGCGTTATTTTATGGGTATTTTACATCTTAATTTTCATACAAATTTACATTATTTCATTAATATTTTCTGTATTTATTTTGATACGATTTTACATTATTTTATTTGTGTTTTGTATATATATTTTTTATACATATTTACATTATTTAATGTGTTTTTTGTATATATATTTGAAACAAATTTACGTTATTTTAAATCTATATATTTATATATTTTCATTCAAATTTACATTATTTTATGTGTATTTTGTATATGTTTTTCAATACAAATTTACCTAATTTAATGTTTTTTGTATATTTATTTTCATACAAGTTTAAATTATTTTTGTTTATTTTTGTATATAGTTTTATACAAATTTAGGTTATTTTATATGTATTTTGTATATCTATTTTCATACAAATACACATTCTTTTCATGATATTTTTTTTATCTATTTTGACACGAATTAACATTATTTAATGTGTATTTTGTATATATTTTTATACGTATCTACATTATTTCAAGTGTATTTTGTATATATATTTCTATAGAAATCTACGTTATTTTATGAGTATTCGTATATATATTTTGAAACAAATTTACATTGTTTTATGTGTATTTTGCATATTTTTTCAATACAAATTTACGTTATTGTATGTGCATTTTGTATATTAATCTTAATACAAATTTGATTAATCTATGTGTATTTTTGTGTATGTATTTTTATAAAAATATGCTTTATTTTATGGGTATTTTGCATCTTTATTTTCATACAAATTTACATTATTTTATTGATATTCTGTGTATTTATTTGGTATGATTTTACATTATTCTATGTGTATTTTGTATACATATTTTATATAAAATGTATTTGTTTTCATTTCATACAAATCTATATTATTTTATGTGTTTTTTGTACATGTATTTAAATACAAATTTAACTAGTTATATGTGTATTTTGTATATCTATTTTGTATGTATATTTTCATAGAACTTTACTCTATTTTATGAGTATTCGTATATATATTTTGATACAAATTTACATTATTGATGTGTATTTTGCATATCTATTTCAATACAAATTTTCTTTATTGTACGTGCATTTTGTATATTTATTTTAATACAAATTTAATTATTTTATATGTATTTTTGTATATATATTTTTATGCAAATATGCGTTATTATATGGATATTTTGCAGCTTTATTTTCATACAAATTTACATTATTTTATTGATATTCTCTTTATTTATTTTGATACGATTTAACATTATTCTATGTGTATTTTGTATATATTTTTTATACATATTTACATTATTTAAGGTTTATTTTGTATATATATTTTATCCAAATTTACATTATTTTGTGTATTTGTTTATATATTTTTATACAAATTTACATTATTTTATGTGTATTTTGTATATACATTTTCATAAAAAAATTACGTTATTTTATTGTGTGTATTCGTATATATTTTGATACGAATTTTATACAAATTCATGTTATTTAATGTGTATTTGTATATATATTTTCATACAAATTTATATTGTTTTATGTGTATTTTTTCATATATTTCATTACAAATTTACCTTATTTTATGTTTATTTTGTATATTTATTTCATTCAATTTTAAATTATTTTATGTGTATATTTGTATTTGTATTTAGGTTATTTTATGTGTATTTTGTATATATATATTTTCATCCAAAATTACATTATTATATTGGTATTTTCTTAATTTAATTCGATACGAATTTAGATTATTTCATAGGTATTTTGTATACATATTTTTATACTCATTTACATTATCTAATGTGTGTTTTGTATATATATTTTTATGCAAATTTATTTTATGCTCATTTTTGTACATACATTTTTATAGAAATTTGCGTTATTTTATGTATATAGTTTTATATAAATTTACGTTATTTTATGTGCATTTTGTATATTTATATTTATACAAATACACATTCTTTTATTGCTATATTGTTTATTTATATTTATACGAATTTACATTATTTTATGTGTATTTTGTATACATTTTTTTTATACGTATTTACTTCATTTTATGTTTATTTTGTATATGTATTTTTATAGAAATCTACGTTATTTTATGTGTATTCGCATATATATTTTGAAACAAATTTACATTATTTTATATGTATTTTGCATATCTATTTCAATACAAATTTATCTTATTGTATGTGCATTTTGTATATTTATTTTGATACAAATTCAAATATTTTATGTGTATTTTGGTATCAATAATTTTATAAAAAATGCTTTATTTTATAGGTATTTTGCATCTTAATTTTCATACAAATTTACATTATTTTATTAATATTCTGTGTATATATTTTGATACGATTTTACATTATTCTATTTGTGTTTTGTATATATATTTTTTATACATATTTACATTATTTAATGTGTATTTTGTATATATATTTCATACAAATTTACGTTATTATATGTGTATTTGTTTATATATTTTCTTTCAAATTTACATTATTTTATGTGTATTTTGTATATGTATTTCAATAGAAATTAACCTAATTTTATGTGTATTTTGTATATTTCTTTTCATACAAATTTATATTATTTTTGTGCATTTTTGTATATAGTTTTATACAAATTTAGGTTATTTTATGTACGCATTTACATTATTTAAAAATGTGTTTTGTATATATATTTTTATCCAAAGTTACGTTATTTTACGTTCATTTTTGGACATATATTTTTCTAGAAATTAGCGTTATTTTATATGTATTTGTATATGTTATCTCATACAAATTTACATTATTTTATTGCTATTTTGTTTATTTAGTTTGATACGAATTACATGATTATATGTGTATTTTGTACATATTTTTTATATGTATTTACATTACTTAATGTGTATTTTGTTTATATATTTTTAAACAAATTTACGTTGTTATATGTATTTTTATAAATATTTTGATACAAATTTACATTATTTTATGTATTTTGTATATACATTTCAATTCAAATTTAGCTTATTTTATCTGTATTTTGTATATCGATTTTAATACCAATTTAATTACTTCTGTGTATTTTTGTATATAGTTTTATACAAATTTACGTTATTTTATGTGTATTTTGTATATTTATATTTATACAAATACACATTCTTTTATTGGTATTTTGTTTATTTATTTTGATACGAATTTACATTATTTTATGTGTATTTTGCATACATTTTTTTATACGTATTTACTTCATTTTACGTGTATTTTGTATATATATTTTTATACAAATCTACGTTATTTTATGTGTATTCGTATATATATTTTGAAACAAATTTACATTGTTTTATATGTATTTTGCATATCTATTTCAATACAGATTTACCTTATTGTATGTGTATTTTGTATATTTATTTTAATACAAATAAATTTTTTTATGTGTATTTTTGAATATATATTTAAAAAAAAATGCGTTATTTTATGGGTATTTTGCTTCTTTATTTTCATACAAATTTACATTATTTTATTAATATTCTGTGTATTTATTTTGATACGATTTTACATTATTTTATTTGTGTTTTGTATATATTTTTTTATACAAATTTACGTTATTTTAAGTGTATGTGTTAATGTATTTTCATTCAAATTTACAGTATTTTATGTGTATTTTGTATATGTATTTCAATACAAATTTACCTAATTTTATATGTTTTTTGTATATTTATTTTCATACAAGTTTAAATTATTTTTGTGTATTTTTGTATATAGTTTTATACAAATTTATGTTATCTTATGTGTATTTTGTATATTTTTTTTTCATACAAATACACATTCTTTTATTGACATTTTGTTTATTTATTTTGACGCGAATTTACATTATTTAATGTATATTTTGTATATATATTTTTATACGTATTTACATCTTATTTATAATTGTATTTTATATATTTATTATTCAAATTTATATTAATTTATTTATTTGTTTATATATTTTCATTCAAATTTACATTATTTTATTTGTATATGTATTTATTTTAATACGATTTTACATTATTCTATTTGTGTATTGTATATTTATTTTCATACAAATTTAACTTATTTTGTGTATTTTATATATAGTTTTATAAAATTTACGTTATTTTATGTGTATTTTGTATATTTTCATACAAATACACATTTTATTGATATTTTAATTATTTATTTTGACACGAATTTACATTATTTAATGTATTTTGTATATATATTTTATACGTATTTACAACATTTCATGTATATTTTGTATATATATTTCTATAAATCTACGTAATTTTATGTGTATTCGTATATATATTTGAAACAAATCTACATTATTTTATGTATATTTTATATATATTTCATATAAATTTGCCTTTTGATTTTATTTTATATCTATTTTCATTCAAATTCAATTAATTTTATGTGTATATATTTATTTGTATTTACGTTATTTTATGTGTATTTTCTATATATATTTTCATTCAAAATTACATTATTTTATTTATTTTTGTTCATTTATTTCGATACGAATTTAGATTATTTCATGTGTATTTTCTATACATATACATATAGAGTAAATTTCTATGAAAATATATTCAAAATACATATAAAATTATGTAAATAAGTATAAAAATATATATATCAAATACACCTAAAAAATGAAAATTGTATCAAAATAAATAAATAAAATTCGATAAAAGAACGTATATTTGTAGGAAAATAAATATACAAAATACATACGAAAATTTGAATAAAAATATATACAAAAATACACAAAATTAATTTAAATTTGTATGAAAATAGATATACAAAATACACATATAATTAGTTAAATTTGTATTTAAATACATCTACAAAATTCTCATAAAATAATGTAAATTTGTATGAAATGAAAACAAATTCACATAAAATAACGTACATTGGTATAAAATAGATATACAAAATATACATAGAATAATGTAAAATCGTATCAAAATAAATACACAGAATATCAATAAAATAATGTAATTTTGTATGAAAATAAAGATGCAAAATACCCATAAAATAAAGCATATTTTTTTAAAAATACATATACAAAAATACACATAGAATAGCTAAATTTGTATTAAAATTAATATACAAAATGCACGTACAATAAGGTAAATTTGTATTGAAAAAATATCCAAAATGCACATAAAACAATGTATATTTGTTTCAAAATATATATACGAATTCACATAAAATAACGTATATTTCTATAGAAATATATATACAAAATACACATGAAATGACGTAAATACGTATAAAAATATATATACACAATACACATTAAATAATGAAAATTCGCACCAAAATAAATAAACAAAATATCAATAAAAGAATGTGTATTTGTATGAAAATAGATATACAAAATACACATAAAATATTGTAAATTTGAATAAAACTCTATACAAAATACACAAAAATTATTTAAATTTGTATAAAATATATACAAAATACACATGAAATTAGGTAAATTTCTATTGAAATACATATACAAAATACACATAAAATAATGTAAATTTGAATAAAAATATATAAACAAATACAGTTAAAATAACGAAAATTTGTATGAAATATATATAGAAAATACACATTAAATAATGTAAATATGTATAAAAATATATACAAAACACAAATAGAATAATGTAAAATAGTATCAAAATAAATACACAGAATATTACTAAAATAATGTAGATTTGTATGAAAATAAAGATGCAAAATACCCATAAAACAACGCATTTTTTATGAAAATATATATACCAAAATGCACATAAAATATTTAAATTTGTATTACAATAAATATACAAAATGCACATACAATAAGGTAAATTTGTATTGAAATAGATATGCAAAATACATATAAAACAATGTAAATTTGTTTAAAATATATATACGAATACATAAAATAACGTAGATTTCTATAAAATAAATATACAAAATACACATAAAATTAAGTAAATACGTATAAAATAGATATACAAAATACACATAGAATAATGTAAAATTGTTTCAAAAAAAAACAGAATATAAATAAAATAATGTAAATTTGTATGAAAATAAAATGCAAAATACCCATAAATAAAAGCATATTTTATAAAAATACATATGCAAAAATACATAGCATAATTCAATTTGTATTAAAATTAATATACAAAATGCATATACAATAAGGTAAATTTGTATTGAAAAATATGCAAATACATAAAACAGTGTAAATTTATTTCAAAATCTATACACGAATACTCATATATCAACGTAGATTTATATAATATATATAAAATATATATAAATATATATATATATATATATATATATATATATATATATATATATATATATATATATATATATATATATATATATATATATATATATATATATATATATATATATATATATATATATATATATATATATATATATATATATATATATATATATATATATATATATATAAATACACATTAAATAATGTAAATTCGCGTCAAAGTAAATAAACAAAATATCAATAAAAGAATATGTATTTGTATGAAAATAGATATACAATATACACATAAAATTAGGTAAATTTGTATTGAAATACATTTACAATATACACATAAAATAATGTAAATTTGAATGAAAATATATAAACAAATACACTTAAAATAACGTAAATTTGTATAAAATATATATAATAAATACATATTAAATAATGTAAATATGTATAAAAGAATATATACAAAACACAAATAGAATAATATAAAATCGTATCAAAATAAATACACAGAATATTAATAAAATAATGTAAATTTGTATGAAAATTAAGATGCAAAATACCCATAAAATAACGCATATTTTATAAAAATATTTATTTCAAGACACACATAAAATATTTGAATTTGTATTAAAATAAATATACAAAATGCACATACAATAAAGTAAATTTGTATTGAAATAGACATGCAAAATACATATAAAACCATGTAAATTTTTTAAAAATATATATACGAATACACATAAAATAACGTAGATTTCTATGAAAATAAATATACAAAATACACATAAAATGAAGTAAATACGTATAAAAAAGGTATACAAAATAAACATAAAATAATGTAAACTCGTATCAAAATAAATAAACAAAATACTAATAAAAGAATGTGTATTGTATATATATATAAATCTACAAAATACAAATAAAATAACGTAAATTTATATAAAACTATATGCAAAAATGCACAAAAGTAATTAAATTTGTGTGAAAATAGATATACAAAATACATGTGTATTTTGTATATTTATTTTCATACAAATTGAAATTATTTTTGTTTATTTTTTTATATATTTTCATACAAATTTTCGTTATTTAATGTGTATTTAGTATATTTATTTTTTCTACAAATATACGTTCTTTTATCTGAATTTTGTTTATTGAATTTGTAACGAATTTACCTTATTTTGTATATCTATTTTCATACAAATTAAAATACTTCTGTGTATTTTTGTATATAGTTTTATATAAATTTACGTTATTTTATGTGTATTTTGTATATTTATATTTATACAAATACACATTCTTTTATTGGTATTTTGTATATATATTTTGATACGAATTTACATTATTTTATGTGTATTTTGTATACATTTTTTTATACGTATTTACCTTATTTTTTGTGTATTTTGTATACATATTTTTATAGAAATCTACGTTATTTTATGTGTATTCGTATATATATTTTGAAACAAATTTACATTGTTTTATATGTATTTTGCATATCTATTTCAATACAAATTTACCTTATTGTATGTGTTTTTTGTATATTTATTTTAATACAAATTTAATTTTTTGATGTGTATTTTGGTATATATATTTTTATAAATAAAAAAAATGCGTTATTTTATGGGTATTCTTATAAATAATTTCATACAAATCTACATTATTTTATGTATTTTGTATATACATTTCAATTCAAATGTAGCCTATTTTATTTGTATTTTGTATATCTCTTTTCATACGAATTTAATTACTTCTTTGTATTTTTGTATATAGTTTTATACAAATTTACGTTATTTAATGTGTATTTTGTATATTTATATTTATACAAATACACATTCTTTTATTGGTATTTTGTTTTGATACGAATTTACATTATTTTATGTGTATTTTGTATACATTTTCTTATACGTATTTATTTCATTTTATGTGTATTTTGTATATATATTTTTATACAAATCTACGTTATTTTATGTGTATTCGTATATATATTTTGAAACAAATTTACATTGTTTTATATGTATTTTGCAGATCTATTTCAATACAGATTTACCTTATTGTATGTGTATTTTGTATATTTATTTTAATACAAATTAATTTTTTCATGTGTATTTTGGTATATATATTTTTTATAAAAAATGCGTTATTTAATGGGTATTTTGCATCTTTATTTTCATAAAAATTTACATTGTTTTATTAATATTCTGTGTATTTATTTTGATACGATTTTACATTATTCTATTTGTGTTTTGTATATATTTTTTATACATATTTACATTATTTAATGTGTATTTTGTATATTTTAAAACAAATTTACGTTATTTTATGCGCATCTGTTAAAATATTTTGATACAAATTTACATTATTTTATGTATTTTGTATATATATTTCAATACAAATTTTGTTTATTTTATGTATATTTTGTATATCTATTTTCATTTGTATCAAAATAAATAAACAATATAGCAATAAAATAATGTAAATTTATATGAGAAAACATATACAAATACACATAAAATAACGCAAATTTCTAAAAAAAATATATGTACAAAAATGCACATAAAATAAAGTAAATTTGCAAATTTGTATTGAAATAGATATGCAAAATATATATAAAACAATGTAAATTTGTTTCAAAATATATATACGAATACACATAAAATAACGTTGATTTCTATAAAAATATATACAAAATACACATAAAATGAAGTAAATACGTTTAAAAAAATGAACACAAAATACTCATAAAAATCGTATCAAAATAAATAAAGAAAATACTAGTAAAAGAAAGTGTATTTGAATAAATATAAATATACAAAATACACATAAAATATCGTAAATTTGTATAAAACTATATACAAAAATACACAGAAGTTATTAAATTTGTATGAAAATATATATACAAAATACAGCTAAAATAAGCTAAATTTAAATTGAAATGTACATACAAAATACATAAAATAATGTAAATCTGTATCAAAATATTTATACAAATACATATAATAACGTAGATTTGTTTAAAAATATATTAACAAAATACACATTAAGTAATGTAAATACGTATAAAAAATATGTACAAAATACACATATAATCATGTAATTCGTATCAAAATAAATAAACAAAATAGCAATAAAATAATGTAAATTTGTATGAGAAAACATATACAAATAACGCAAATTTCTATAAAAATATATATACAAAAATGCACATAAAAGAACGTAAATTAGCATAAAAATATATATACAAAACAAACACTAAATAATGTAAATGCGTACATAAAATAACCTTAATTTGTATAAAACTATATACAAAAATACACAAAAATAATTGAAATTTGTTTGAAAAAAAATATACAAAATACACATAAAATTAGGTAAATTTGTATGGAAATACATATACAAAATACACATCAAATAATGTAAATTTGAATGAAAATATATAAACAAATACACTTAAAATTACGTAAATTTGTATAAAATATATATGCAAGATACACATTAAATAATGTAAATGTGTATAAAAAAATATATACAAAAAACAAATAGAATAATGTAAAATCGTATCAAAATAAATACACAGAATATCAATAAAATAATGTAAATTTGTATGAAAATAAAGATGCAAAATTCCCAAGAATAATCGCATTTTTTATAAAAATATATATACGAAAATACACATAAAATATTTAAATTTGTATTGAAATAAATATACAAAATGCATATACAGTAAGGTAAACTTGTATTGAAAGAGATATTCAAAAATACATATAAAACAATGTAAATTTGTTTCAAAATATATATACGAATACACATAAAATAAAGTAGATTTCTATAGAAATATATATACAAAATACATATGAAATTATGTAAATACGTATAAAAATATATATACAAAATACATATCAAATAATGTAAATTCGTGTCAAAATAAATAAACAAAATATCATGAAAAGAATGTGTATTTGTATGAAAATAGATAATAGATAATAAATTTGTATAAAATATATATGCAAGATACACATTAAATAATGTAAATATGTATAAAAAAGTATATACAAAAAACAAATAGAATAATGTAAAATTGTATCAAAATAAATACACCGAATATTAATAAAATAATATAAATTTGTATGAAAATAAAGATGCAAAATTCCCATAAAATAGCGCATTTCTTATAAAAATATATATACCAAAATACACATAATATATTTAAATTTGTATTGAAATAAATATACAAAATGCACATACAATAAGGTAAATTTGTATTGAAAGAGATATGCAAAAATACATATAAAACAATGTAAATTTGTTTCAAAATATATATACGAATACAAATAAAAAAACGTAGATTTCTATAAAAATATATATACAAAATACACATAAAATTAAGTAAATACGTATAAAAAAATGTATACAAAATACACATAAAATAATGTAAATTCGAATTAAAATAAATAAACAAAATACCAATAAAAGAATGTGTATTTGGATAAATATGAAGATAGTAAATACACATACAAAATAAACATAAAATAAGGTAGATTTGTAATAAAATATATGTACAAAATACACATAAAATAATGTAAATTTATATGAAAATATATATACAAATACACATAAAATACCATGAATCTGTATAAAAATATATATTCAAAATAAATATTAAATAATGTAAAAGCGTATAAAAATATATATACAAAGTACATATAAAATGAAAATTAAGATGCAAAATACCTATAAAATAACGCATTTTTTATAAAATTATTGATACCAAAATACACATAAAATATTTGAACTTGTATTAAAATAAATATACAAAATGCACATAAAATAAGGTAAATTTGTATTGAAATAGATATGCAAAATACATATAAAATAATGTAAATTTGTTTCAAAATATATATACGAATACACATAAAATAACGTAGATTTCTATAAAAATACATATACAAAATACACATAAAATTAAGTAAATACGTATAAAAAAATGTATAGAAAATACACATAAAATAATGTAAATTCGTATAAATGTAAATAAACAATATACCAATAAAAGAATGTGTATTTGTATAAATATAAATATACAAAACGCACATAAAATTACGTAAATTTATATAAAACTATATACATAAAATAACGCAAATTTCTATAAAAATATATGTACAAAAATGAGCATTAAATAAATTTGCATAAAAAAAAATATATATATATATATATAAAACACACATTAGATAATGTAAATGAAAATAAAAATATGTATACAAAATACCTATGAAATAATCTAAATTCGTATCGAATTAAATTAAGAAATACCAATAAAATAATGTAATTTTGGATGAAAATATATATACAAAATACACATAAAATAACCTAAATACAAATACAAATATGCACAAAAAATAATTTAAAATTGAATGAAAGAAATATACAAAATAAACATAAAATAAGGTAAATTTGTAATGAAATATATGAAAAAATACACATAAAATAATATAAATTTGTATGAAAATATATATACAAATACACATTAAATAACATGAATTTGTATAAAATTTGTATCAAAATATATACTTATACACACAATAAAATAACGTAATTTTTTTATGAAAATGTATATACAAAATACACATAAAATAATTTAAATACGTAGAAAAATATATATACAAAAAACACATAAAATAATGTAAATATGTATGAAAATATATAAACAAATACACATAAAATAATGTAATTTTGGATAAAATATATATCATAAAATAATGTAAATTCGTATCAAAATAAATAAACAAAATACCAATAAAAGAATGTGTATTTGTATGAATATAAACATACAAAATAAACAAAATAACTTAAATTTATATAAAACTATATAGAAAAATACACAGAAGTAATTAAATTTGTATGAAAATATATACAAAATACACACGAAATAAGCTAAATTTGAATTGAAATATATATACAAAATACATGAAATAAAGTAAATTTGTATCAAAATATTTATACAAATACACATATAATAACGTAAATTTGTATGAAAATATATAAACAAAATACACATTAAATAATGTAAATACGTATAAAAAAATATGTACAAAATACACATATAATCATGTAATTCGTATCAAAATAAATAAACAAAATACCAATAAAATAATATAAATTTGTATGAGTAAACGTGTATGTTGCATATTTTTTCAATACAAATTTACCTTATTATATACGCATTTTGTATATTAATTTTAATACAAATTTAATTATTCGATGTGTATTTTTGTATCTGTATTTTTATAAACATATGCTTTATTTTTTTGGGTATTTTGCATCTTTATTTTCATAAAAATTTACATTATTTTATTGATATTCTGCTCATTCATTCTGATAGGAATTGACATTATTCTATGTGTATTTTGTATATATTTTTCATACAAATTTACGTTATTTTATGTGTATTTGTTTATATATTTTGACACAAATTTACAATTTTTTATGGGTATTTTTTATATACATTTCAAAAGAAATTTACCTAGTTTTATGTGTATTTTGTATATCTATTTTCATACAAACTCAAATTATTTCTATGTATTTTTGTATATATTTTAATACAAATTTTAGTTATGTTATGTGTATTTTGTAAATTTATATTCATTCAAATATATATTATTTTATTGGTGTTTTGTTGATTTATATTGATACGAATTTACATTATTTTATATGTACTTTGTATATATATATATATATTTTTATACGCTTTTCCATTATTTAATATTTATTTTGAATATATATTTTTATACAAATTCATGGTATTTTATGTGTATTTGTATATATATTTTCATATAAATTTACATTATTTTATGTGTATTTTGTACATATATTTTATTACAAATCTACCTTATTTTATGTTTATTTTGTATGTGTATTTTGTATATTTATATTTATCCAAATACACATTCTTTTATTGGTATTTTGTTTATTTATTTTAATTCGAATTTACGTTCTTTTATCGGAGTTTTGTTTATTTATTTTGATACGAATTTTATTTTTTTTAGGTGTATTTGATATATATATTTTTATGCTTATTTACATAATTTTATATGTATTTTGAATATATATTTTCATAGAAATTTACTCTATATGTATATGTATAGAAAATACACATGAAATAATCTAAATTCGTATCGAAATAAATAAACAAAATACCGATAAAACAATGTAATTTTGAATGAAAATTAATATAGAAAATACACATAAAATAACGTAAATACAAATAAATATATACACATAAAATGATTTGAATTTGAATGAAAATAGATATAAAAATAAACTTAAAATAAGGCAAATTTATAATGAAATATATATACAAAATACACATAAAATAATGTAGATTTGTTTCAAAATATATATACGAATACACATAAAATAACGTAGATTTCTATAGAAACATATATACAAAATACACATGAAATGTTGTAAATACGTAAAAAATTATATATTCAAAATACACATTAAATAATGTAAATTGGTGTCAAAATAAATAATTAAAAGATCAATAAAAGAAAGAGTATTTGTATGAAAATACATATACAAAATACACATAAAATAACGTAAATTTGTATAAAACTATATATAAAAATACACAAAAATAATTTAAATTTGTATGAAAATAAATATACAAAATACACATAAAATTAGGTAAATTTGTAAAGAAATACATATACAAAATACACATAAAATAATGTAAATTTGAATGAAAATATATAAACAAATACACTTAAATTAACATAAATTTCTATAAAATATATATAAAAAATACTCATTAAATTATGTAAATATGTATAAAAAATATATATACAAAACACAAATAGAATAATGTAAAATCGTATTAAAATAAATACACAGAATGTAAATAAAATAATGTAAATTTGTATGAAAATAAAGATGCAAAATACCCATAAAATAACGCATTTTTTATAAATATACAAAATACACATGAAAGGATGTAAATACGAATAAAAATATATATACAAAATACACATTAAATAATGTAAATTCGCGTCAAAATAAATAAACAAAATGTCAATAAAAGAATGTGTATTTGTATGAAAATAAATATACAAAATACACATAAAATACTGTAAATTTGAATGAAAATACATAAACAAATACACTTAAAATAACGTAAATTTGTATAAATAAAATATATACAAAACACAAATAGAATAATGTAAAATCGTATCAAAATAAATACACAGAATATTAATAAAATAATGTAAATTTGTATGAAAATAAAGAAGCCAAATACTCATAAAATAACACATTTTTTTTTTAAATATATATACAAAAATACACATAGAAAAATTTATTTGTATTAAAATAAATATACAAAATACACATACAATAAGGTAAATCTGTATTGAAATAGATATGCAAAATACATATAAAACAATGTAAATTTGTTTCAAAATATATATACGAATACACATAAAATAACGTAGATTTGTATAAAAAAATATATACAAAATACACGTAAAATGAAGTAAATACGTATAAAAAAATGTATACAGAATACACATAAAATAATGTAAATTCGTATCAAAATAAAAAAACAAAATACCAATAAAAGAATGTGTATTTGTATAAATATAAATCTACAAAATACACATAAAATAACGTAAATTTGTATAAAACTATATACAAAAATACACAGAAGTAATTAAATTCGTATGAAAATAGATAAACAAAATACAGATAAAATAAGCTAAATTTGAATTGAAATGTATATACAAAATACATAAAATAATGTAAATTTGTATCAAAATATTTATAAAAATACATATAATAACGTAAATTTGTTTGAAAATATATAAATAAAATACACATTAAGTAATGTAAATACGTATAAAAAATATGTACAAAATACACATATAATCATGTAATTCGTATCAAACTAAATAAACAAAATAGCAATAAAATAATGTAAATTTGTATGAGAAAACATATACAAATACATATAAAATAACGCTAATTTCTATAAAAATATTTGTCCAAAAATGAACGTAAAATAAATTAACTTTGGATAAAAATATATATACAAAACACACATTAAATAATGTAAATGCGTACATAAAATAACCTAAATTTGTATAAAACTATATACAAAAATACACAAAAATAATTTAAATTTGTATGAAAATAAATATAAATACACATAAAATTAGGCTAATTTCTATTGAAATACATATACAAAATACACATAAAATAATGTAAATTTGAAAGAAAATATATAAACAAATACACATATAATAACGTAAATTTGTATGAAATATATATACAAAATACACATTAAATGATGTAAATATGTATAAGAAAAATATATACAAAACACAAATAGAATAATGTAAAATCGTATCAAAATATAGGCACAGATTATTACTAAAATAATGTAAATTTGTATGAAAATTAAGATGCAAAATACCTATAAAATAACGCATTTTTTATAAAATTATTGATACCAAAATACACATAAAATATTTGAATTTCTATCAAAATAAATATACAAAATGCACATACAATAAGGTAAATTTGTATTGAAATAGATATGCAAAATACATATAAAATAATGTAAATTTGTTTCAAAATATATATACGAATACACATTAAATAACGTAGATTTATATAAAAATACATATACAAAATACACATAAAATTAAGTAAATACGTATAAAAAAAATGTATACAAAATACATATAAAATAATGTAAATTCGTATAAATATAAATAAATAATATAGCAATAAAAGAATGTGTATTTGTATAAATATAAATATACAAAATGCACATAAAATAACATAAATTTATATAAAAATATATACATAAAATAACGCAAATTTCTATAAAAATATATGTACAAAAATGAACATAATGCATAAAAATATATATACAAAACACACATTAGATAATGTAAATGAGTATAAAAATATGTATACAAAATACCTATGAAATAATCTAAATTCGTATCGAATTAAATTAAGAAAATACCAATATAATAATGTAATTTTGGATGAAAATATATATACAAAATACACATAAAATAACCTAAATACAAATACAAATATACACATAAAATAATTTAAAATTGAATGAAATAAATATACAAAATAAACATAAAATAAGGTATATTTGTAATGAAATATATCACAAAATACACATAAAATAATATAAATTTGTATGAAAATATATATACAAATACACATTAAATAACATGAATTTGTATAAAATTTGTATCAAAATATATACTTATACACATAATAAAATAACGTAATTTTTTTATGAAAATGTATATACAAAATACACATAAAATAATTTAAATACGTAGAAAAATATATATATAAAAAACACATAAAATAATGTAAATATGTATGAAAATATATAAACAAATACACATAAAATAATGTAAATTTGGATGAAATATATATACAAAATGAACATTAAATAATGTAAATATGTATAAAAAAAATATATACAAAAAACACATAGAATAATGTTAAATCGTATCAAAATAAATAAAGAGAATATCAATAAAATAATGTAAATTTGTATTAAAATAAAGATGCAAAATATCCATATAATAACGCATATTTGCATAAAAATATATATACAAAAATACATATAAAATAATTAAATTTGTATTAAAATAAATATACAAAATGCACGTACAATAAAGTAAATTTGTATTGAAATAGATATGCAAAATACACATTAATAATGTAAATTTGTATCAAAATATATATACGAATACTCATAAAATAGAGTAAATTTCTATGAAAATATACATACAAAATAGATAAACAAAATACACATATAACTAGTTAAATTTGTATTTAAATACATGTACAAAAAACACATAAAATAATGTAGATTTGTATGAAATGAAAACAAATACATTTTGTATAAAATATATATACAAAATACACAAAGGATAATTTAAAAACATATCAAAATAAATACACAGAATATCAATAAAATAATGTAAATTTGTATGAAAATAAAGATGCAAAATACCCATTAAATAAAGCATATTTTTATAAAAATACATATACAAAAATACACATAGATTAATCAAATTTGTATTAAAATTAATATACAAAATGCACATACAATAAGGTAAATTTGTATGGAAAAAATATGCAAAATAAACATACAACAATGTAAATTTGTTACAAAATATATATACGAATACACATAAAATAACGCAGATTTCTATAGAAATATATATACAAAATACACTTGAAATAATGTAAATACGTATAAAAATATATATACAAAATACACATTAAATAATGTTAATTCGTGTCAAAATAAATAAACAAAATATCATGAAAAGAATGTAAATTTGTTTCAAAATATATATACAAAATACAAAATAACGTAAATTTGTATAAAATATATAAACAAATACACATTAAATAATGTACATAAGTATAAAAAATGTAAAAAATACAAAAATCATCATTTAATTCGAATCCAAAAAAATAGACAAAGTACAAATAAAATAATGTAAATTTCTATGAGAAAACATATACAAAATACACATAAATAACGTAAATATCTATAAAATATATATAATATAATATATTTTATACATATTTAAAATATTTAATGTATATTTTGTATATATATTTTATCCAAATTTACGTTATTTTATATGTATTTGTTTATATATTTTCATACAAATTTACATTATTTTATGTGAGTTTTGTATATGTATTTCAATACAAATTTGCCTAACTTTATGTGTATTTTGCATATTTATTTTCAAACAAATTTAAATTATTTTTGTTTATTTTTGTATATATTTTTATACAAATTCTAGTTATTTTATTTGTTTTTTGTATATATATTTTACTACAATTATAAATTCTTTTATTGAATTTTGTATTTAATTTTTTACGAATTTACATTATTTTATGTGTATTTTGTATATATATTTTTCTACGTATTTAAATTATTTTATGTGTATTATATATATACATTTTCATAAAAATTTACGTTATTTTATTGTGTGTATTCGTATATATTTTGAAACAAATTTTTTACAAATTCATGTTATTTTATGTGTATTTGTATATATATTTTCATACAAATTTATATTATTTTATGTGTATTCTTACATATATTTTATTACAAATTTACCTTATTTTATGTTTATTTTGTATATTTATTTCATTTAATACAATCATATTTAAATTTATTGTATATGCATTTTGTATATTAATTTTAATACAAATTTAATTATTCTATGTGTATTTTTCTATATGTATTTTTATAAAAATATGCTTTCTTTTATGGGTATTTTGCATCTTTATTTTCATACAAATTTACGTTATTTTATTGATATTCTGCT
The DNA here is from genome assembly GCF_024679095.1 of Eriocheir sinensis. Classification (NCBI taxonomy): domain Eukaryota; kingdom Metazoa; phylum Arthropoda; class Malacostraca; order Decapoda; family Varunidae; genus Eriocheir; species Eriocheir sinensis. The sequence continues at coordinate 90,371 of NW_026111870.1, read as the reverse complement.
CATTCATTTTGATACGATTTGACATTATTCTATGTGTATTTTGTATATATTTTTCATACAAATTTACGTTATTTTATGTGTATTTGTTTATATATTTTGATACAAATTTACAATATTTTATGGGTATTTTGTATATATATTTCAAAAGAAATTTACCTAGTTTTATGTGTATTTTGAATATCTATTGTCATACAAACTCAAATTATTTTTATGTATTTTTGTATATATTTCAATACAAATTTTAGTTAGGTTATGTGTATTTTGTAAATCTATTTTCATTCAAATATATATTATTTTATTGGTATTTTGTTCATTTATATTGATACGAATTTACATTATTTTATATGTAGTTTGTATATATATTTTTATACGCATTTACGTTATTTAATATTTATTTTGAATATATAATTTTATACAAATTCATGGTATTTTATGTGTATTTGTATATATTTTCATAAATTTACATTATTTTATGTGTATTTTGTTCAGATATTTCATTACAAATTTACCTTATTTTATGTTTATTTTGTATGTGTATTTTGTACATTTATATTTATACAAATACACATTTTTTTATTGGTATTTTGTTGATTTATTTTGTTTCGAATTTACATTATTTTATGTGTATTTTGTTTACATTTTTTTATACGTATTTACTTAATTTTATGTGTATTTTGTATATATATTTTTTTAGAAATCTACGTTATTTGATTTGTATTCGTACATATATTTTGAAACAAATTTACATTGTTTTATATGTTCAATAAGGTAAATTTGTATTGAAATAGATATGCAAAATACATATAAAGCAATGTAAATTTGTTTCAAAATATGTATACGAATACACATAAAATAACGTAGATTTCTATAAAAAATATATATACAAAATACATCTAAAATGAAGTAAATACGTATAAAGAAAAGTATTCAAAATACACATAGAATAATATAAATTCGTATCAAAATAAATAAACAAAATACAAATAAAAGAATGTGTATTTGTATAAATATAAATATACAAAATACACATAAAATAACGTAAATTTATATAAAACTATATACAAAAATACACAGAAGTAATTAAATTTGTATGAAAATATATACAAAATACACACAAAATAAGCTAAATTTGAATAGAAATATATATACAAAATACATGAAATAAAGTAAATTGGTATCAAAATATTTATACAAATACACATATAATAACGTAAATTTGTATGAAAATATATAAACAAAATACACATTAAATAATGTAAATACGTATAAAAAAATGTGTACAAAATACACATATAATCATGTAATTCGTATCAAAATAAATAAACAAAATACCAATAAAATAATATAAATTTGTATGAGTAAACGTGTATAAATATAAATGTACAAAATACACATACAAAATAAACATAAAATAAGGTAAATTTGTAATGAAATATATGTACTAAATACATAAAATAATGTAAATTTATATGAAAATATATATACAAATACACATAAAATACCATGAATTTGTATAAAATTATACATTCAAAATAAATATTAAATAATATAAATGCGTATAAAAATATATATAAAAAGTACATATAAAATAATGTAAATTCGTATCAATATAAATCAACAAAATACCAATAAAATAATATATATTCGAATGAAAATAGATTTACAAAATACACATAACATAACTAAAATTTGTATTGAAATATATACAAAAATACATATAAATAATTTGAGTTTGTATGAAAATAGATATTAAAAATACACATAAAACTAGGTAAATTTATTTGAAATATATATACAAAATACCATGAAATATTGTAATTTGTGTCAAAATATATAATAACACATAAAATAACGTAAATTTGTATGAAAAATATATACAAAATACACATAGAATAACGTCAAATCGTATCAAAATGAATGAGCAGAATATTAATAAAATAACGTAAATTTGTATGAAAATAAAGACGCAAAATACCCATAAAATAAAGCATATTTTTATAAAAATACATATACAAAAATTTACATTATTTGATATGTATTTTGTATATATATTTTTATACGTATTTACATAATTTCATATGTATTTTGTATATATATTTCAATAGAAATCTTCTTTATTTTATGTGTATTCGTATATATATTTTGAAACAAATTTACATTGTTTTATATGTATTTTTGAATATCTCTTTTAATACAAATTTACCTTACTGTATATGCATTTTGTATATTTATTTCAATACAAATTTAAATATTTTATGTGTATTTTGGTATAAATATTTTTATAAAAAATGCGATAATTTTTGGAAATTTTGCATCTTTATTTTCATACAAATTTACATTATTTTATTGATATTCTGTGTATTTATTTTGATAAGATTTTACATTATTCTATTTGTTTTTTGTATATATTTTTTTAAACACATTTACATTATTTAATGTGTATCTTGCATATATATTTTATACAAATTTACGTTATTTTAAGTGTATTTGTTTTTATATTTTCATTCAAATATACATTTTTTTTAATTCGAAATTACATTAATTTAAGTGTATTTTGCATACATTTTTTTTATACGTATTTACTTAATTTTATGTGTATTTTGTATATATATTTTTAAAGAAATCTACGTTTTTTTATTTGTATTCGTATATATATTTTGAAACAAATCTACATTGTTTTATATGTATTTTTGCATATCTCTTTCAATACAAATTTACCTTATTGAATGTGCATTTTGTATATTTATTTCAATGCAAATTTAAATATTTTATGTGTATTTTGGTATATATATTTTTATAAGAAATGCGCTATTTTATGGGAATTTTGCATCTTTATTTTCATACAAATTTACATTATTTTATTAATATTCGGTGTATTTATTTTGATATGATGTTACATTATTCTATTTGTTTTTTGTATATACTGTTTTATACATATTTACATTATTTAATGTGTATCTTGCATATATATTTTATACAAATTTATTATCTACTATCTATTTTCATACAAATACACATTCTTTTCATGATATTTTGTTTATTTATTTTGACACGAATTTACATTATTTGATATGTCGTGTGTATATATATTTTTATACGTATTTACATAATTTCATCGGTATTTTGTATATATATATATCTATATATATATATATATATATATATATATATATATATATATATATATATATATATATATATATATATATATATATATATATATATATATATATATATATATATATATATTTGTATATATATATATATATTTAGTTTATTTTATGTGTATTCGTATATATATTTTGAAACAAATTTACATTGTTTTATATGTATTTTTGAATATCTCTTTAAATACAAATTTACCTTACTGTATATGCATTTTGTATATTTATTTCAATACGAATTTAAATATTTTATGTGTATTTTGGTAAATATATTTTTATAAAAAATGCGATAATTTTTGGGAATTTTGTATCTTTATTTTCATACAAATTTACATTATTTTATTGATATTCTGTGTATTTATTTTGATACGATTTTACATTATTCTATTTGTTTTTTGTATATATATTTTTTATACACATTTACATTATTTAATGTGTATCTTGCATGTATATTTTATACAAATCTACGTTATTTTAAGTGTATTTGTTTATATATTTTCATTCAAATTTACATTATTTGATGTGTATTTTGTATATGTATTTCAATACAAATTTACCTAAGTTTATGTGTATTTTCTATATTTCTTTTCAAACAAATTTAAATTATTTTTGTGTATTTTTGTATATAGTTTTATTCAAATTTAGGTTATTTTATGTACGCATTTACATTATTTAGTGTGTGTTTTATATATATATTTTTTTGCAAATTTACTTTATTTTATGTGCATTTTTGTACATATATTTTTATAGAAATTTGCGTTATTTGTATATGTTTTCTCATACAAATTTACATTATTTTATTGTTATTTTGTTTATTTATTTATTTTGATTATATGTGTATTTTTTACATATTTTTTATACGTATTTACATTACTTAATGTGTATTTTGTTTATATATTTTTAAACAAATCTACGTTATTATATGTATTTGTATAAATATTTTGATACAGATTTACATTATTTTATGTATTTTGTATGTACATTTCAATTCAAAATTAGCTTATTTTAGCTGTATTTTGTATATATATTTTCATACAAATTTAATTACTTCTGTGTATTTTTTCATATAGTTTTATAAAAATATACGATATTTTATGTGTATTTTGTATATTTATATTTTACAAATACACATTTTTTATACGTATTTACTTAATTTTATGTGTATTTTGTATATATATTTTATAGAAATCTACGTTATTTTTATTTGTATTCGTATATATATTTTGAAACAAATTTACATTGTTTTATATGTATTTTTGCATATCTCTTTCAATACAAATTTACCTTATTGTATGTGCATTTTGTATATTTATTTCAATACAAATTTAAATATTTTATGTGTATTTTGGTATATATATTTTTATAAGAAATGCGCTATTTTATGGGAATTTTGCATCTTTATTTTCATACAAATTTACATTATTTTATTAATATTCGGTGTATTTATTTTGATACGAATTTACATTATTCTATTTGTTTTTTGTATACACTTTTTTATACATATTTACATTATTTAATGAGTATCTTGCATATATATTTTATACAAATTTATTATCTATTATCTATTTTTATACAAATACACATTCTATTCATGATATTTTGTTTATTTATTTTGACACGAATTTACATTATTTGATATGTATTTTGTATATATATTTTTATACGTATTTACATAATTTCATATGTATTTTGTGTATATATTTCTATAGAAATCTACTTTATTTTATGTGTATTCGTATATATATTTTGAAACAAATTTACATTGTTTTATATGTATTTTTGAATATCTCTTTTAATACAAATTTACCTTACTGTATATGCATTATGTATATTTATTTCAACACAAATTTAAATATTTTATGTGTATTTTGGTATATATATTTTTATAAAAAATGCGATAATTTTTGGGAATTTTGCATCTTTATTTTCATACAAATTTACATTATTTTATTGATATTCTGTGTATTTATTTTGATACGATTTTACATTATTCTATTTGTTTTATTTATATATTTTTATACACATTTACATTATTTAATGTGTATCTTGCATATATATTTTATACAAATTTACGTTATTTTAAGTGTATTTGTTTTTATATTTTCATTCAAATTTACATTTATTTTAATTCGAAATTACATTATTTTATGTGTATTTTGTATACATTTTTTTATACGTATTTACTTAATTTTAGGTGTATTTTGTATATATATTTTTATAGAAATCTACGTTTTTTTATTTGTATTCGTATATATATTTTGAAACAAATTTACATTGTTTTATATGTATTTTTGCATATCTCTTTCAATACAAATTTACCTTATTGTATGTGCATTTTGTATATTTATTTCAATGCAAATTTAAATATTTTATGTGTATTTTGGTATATATATTTTTATAAGAAATGCGCTATTTTATGGGAATTTTGCATCTTTATTTTCATACAAATTTACATTATTTTAATAATATTCGGTGTATTTGTTTTGATACGATGTTACATTATACTATTTGTTTTTTGTATATACTTTTTTATACATATTTACATTATTTAGTGTGTATCTTGCATATATATTTTATACAAATTTATTATCTATTATCTATTTTCATACAAATACACATTCTTTTCATGATATTTTGTTGATTTATTTTGACACGAATTTACATTATTTGATATATATTTTGTATATATATCGTATTTTTATTCGTATTTACATAATTTCATATGTATTTTGTATATATATTTCTATAGAAATCTAATTTATTTTATGTGTATTCGTATATATATTTTGAAACAAATTTACATTGTTTTATATGTATTTTTGAATACCTCTTTCAATACAAATTTACCTTACTGTATATGCATTTTGTATATTTATTTCAATACAAATTTAAATATTTTATGTGTTTTGGTATATATATTTTTATAAAAAATGCGATAATTTTTGGGAATTTTGTATCTTTATTTTCATACAATTTACATTATTTTATTGATATTCTGTGTATTTATTTTGATACGATTTTACAATATTCTATTTGTTTTTTGTATATATATTTTTTATACATATTTACATTATTTAATGTGTATCTTGCATATATATTTTATACAAATTTACGTTATTTTAAGCGTATTTGTTTATATATTTTCATTCAAATTTGCATTATTTGATGTGTATTTTGTATATGTATTTCAATACAAATTTACCTAATTTTATGTGTATTTTGTATATTTCTTTTCAAACAAATTTAAATTATTTTTGTATATTTTTGTATATAGTTTTATACAAATTTAAGTTATTTTATGTACGCATTTACATTATTTAGTGTGTGTTTTGTATATATATTTTTTTGCAAATTTACTTTATTTTATGTGCATTTTTGTACATATATTTTTATAGAAATTTGCGTTATTTGTATATGCGTTCTCATACAAATTTACATTATTTTATTGCTATTTTGTTTATTTATTTTGATACGAATTACATGAATATATGTGTATTTTGTACATATTTTTTATACGTATTTACATTACTTAATGTGTATTTTGTTAATATATTTTTAAACAAATCTACGTTATTATAATTTATGTATTTGTATAAATATTTTGATACAGATTTACATTATTTTATGTATTTTGTATGTACATTTCAATTCAAAATTAGCTTATTTTAGCTGTATTTTGTATATATATTTTCATACAAATTTAATTAATATTATTGTATATAGTTTTATACAAATTTACGATATTTTATGTGTATTTTGTATATTTATATTTTTACAAATACACATTCTTTTACTGGTATTTTGTTTATTTATTTTGATACGATTTTTATGTATTTTTTGTATTAATTTTTTTAAACGTATTTACTTCATTTTATGTGTATTTTGTATATATTTTTATAGAAATCTACGTTATTTTATGTGTATTCGTATATATATTTTGAAACAAATTTACATTGTTTTATATGTATTTTGCATATCTATTTCAATACAAATTTGCAAATTTACTTTATTTTATGTGCATTTTTGTACATATAATTTTTTAGAAATTTGCGTTATTTTATGTGTATTTGTATATGTTTTCTCATACAAATTTATATTATTTTATTGCTCTTTTGTTTATTTATTTTGATAAAAATGAAAATAGATATACAAAATATACATAAAATAAACTAAATTTGTATTGAAATATATATACAAAATACATAAAATAATGTAAATTTGTATCAAAATATTTTAACAGATGCGCATAAAATAACGTAAATTTGTTTTAAAATATACAAAATACACATTAAATAATGTAAATATGTATAAAAAAATATATACAAAACACAAATAGAATAATGTAAAATCGTATCAAAATAAATACACAGAATATTAATAAAACAATGTAAATTTGTATGAAAATAAAGATGCAAAATACCCATTAAATAACGCATTTTTTATAAATATATATATACCAAAATACACATGAAAAAATTAATTTGTATTAAAATAAATATACAAAATACACATACAATAAGGTAAATCTGTATTGAAATAGATATGCAAAATACATATAAAACAATGTAAATTTGTTTCAAAATATATACCCAAATACACATAAAATAACGTAGATTTGTATAAAAATATATATACAAAATACACATAAAATGAAGTAAATACGTATAAGAAAATGGATACAAAATACAGATAAAATAATGTAAATTCGTATCAAAATAAATAAACAAAATACCAATAAAAGAATGTGTATTTGTATAAATATAAATATACAAAATACACATAAAATAATGTAAATTTGTATAAAACTATACACAAAAATACACAGAAGTAATTAAATTCGTATGAAAATAAATATACAAAATACAGATAAAATAAGCTAAATTTGAATTGAAATATATATACAAAATACATAAAATAATGTAGATTTGTATCAAAATATTTAAAAAAATACCCATAAAATAACGCATTTTTTTTATTTATAAAAATATATATACCAAAATACACATCCAAAAATTAAATTTGTATTAAAATAAATATACAAAAAACACATACAATAAGGTAAATTTGTATTGAAATAGATATGCAAAATACATATAAAACAATATTAATTTGTTTCAAAATATATATACGAATACACATAAAATAACGTAGATTTCTATAAAAATATATATACAAAATACACATAAAATGAAGTAAATACGTACAAAAAAATGTATACAAAATACACATAAAATAATGTAAATTCGTATCAAAATATATATACAAAATACCAATAAAAGAATGTGTATTTGTATAAATATAAATATAGAAAATACACATAAAATAACGTAAATTTGAAAAATTTGAAAAATTGTATTTTCATACAAATTTAATTATTTTTGTTTATTTTTGTATATAGTTTTATACAATTTTACGTTATTTTATGTGTATTTTGTATATTTATATTAATACAAGTAAACATTCTTTTGTTGGCATTTAGTTTATTTATTTTGATACGAATTTACATTATTTTATGTGTATTTTGTATACATTTTCTTATATGTATTTACTTCATTTTATGTGTATTTTGTATATATATTTTATAGAAATATACGTTATTTTATGTGTATTCGTATGTATATTTTGAAACAAATTTACATTGTTTTATATGTATTTTGCATATCTATTTCAATACAAATTTACCTTATTGTATGTGCATTTTGTATATTTATTGTAATACAAATTTAAATATTTTATGTTCATTTTGGTATATATATTTTCATAAAAAATGCGTTGTTTTATGGGTATTTTGCATCTTTATTTTCATACAAATTTAGATTATTTTATTAATATTCTGTGTATTTATTTTGATACTATTTTACATTATTCTATTTGTGTTTTGTATATATTTTTTTATACATATTTACATTATTTAATGTGTATTTTCTATATATATTTCATACAAATTTTCGTTATTTTAAGTGTATTTGTTTATATATTTTTATTCAAATTTACATTATTTTATGTGTATTTTGTATATGTTTTTCAATAGAAATATACCTAATTTTATGTGTATTTTGTATATATATTTTATACAAATTTAAATTATTTTTTGTGTATTTTTGTATAGAGTTTTATACAAATTTACAATATTTTATGTGTATTTTGTATATCTATTTTCATACAAATACACATTCTTTTATTGATATTTTGTTTATTTATTTTGATGCGAATTTACATTATTTAATGTGTATTGTGTATATATATTTTTATACGTATTTACGTCATTTCATGTGTATTTTGTATATATATTTCTATAAAAATATACGTTATTTTATGTGTATTCGTATATATATTTTGAAACAAATATACATTGTTTTATGTGCATTTTGCATATTTTTTCAATACAAATTTACCTTATTGTTCGTGCATTTTGTATATTAATTTTAATACAAATTTAGCTATTCTATGTGTATTTTTGTATACGTATTTTTATAAAAATATGCTTTATTTTATGGGTATTTTGCATCTTTATTTTCATAGAAAATTACATTATTTTATTGATATTCTGTGTATTTATTTTGATACGATTTTACATTATTCTATGTATATTTTGTATATCTATTTTATACCAATGTACGTTTTTTTATGTGAATTTGTTTTCATTTCATACAAATTTACATTATTTTATGTGAATTTTGTACATGTATTTAAATACAAATTTAACTAATTATATGTGTATTTTGTATATCTATTTTCATACAAATTGAAATTAATTGTTTGTATTTTTGTATATATTTTTATTCAAATTTTCGTAATTTTATGTGTATTTTGTATATTTATTTTCCTACAAATATACGTTCTTTTATCGGAATTTTATTTATTTATTTTGATACGAATTTTCATTTTTTTTTAGGTGTATTTGATATATATATTTTTATACTTATTTACATAATTTTATATGTATTTTGAATATATATTTTCATAGAAATTTACTCTATATGTATATGTATAGAAAATACACATGAAATAATCTAAATTCGTATCGAAATAAATGAACAAAATACCGATAAAATAATAAAATAACGTAAATACAAATAAATATGTACACATAAAATGATTTGAATTTGAATGAAAATAGGTATATATAGAAATATATATACAAAATACACTTGAAATAATGTAAATACGTATAAAAATATATATACAAAATACACATTAAGTAATGTAAATTCGTGTCAAAATAAATAATTAAAATATCAATAAAAGAATGTGTTTTTGTATGAAAATACATATACAAAATACACATAAAATAACGTAAATTTGTATAAAACTATATATAAAAATACACAAAAATAAGTTAAATTTGTATGAAAATAAATATACAAAATACACATAAAATTAGGTAAATTTGTAAAGAAATACATATACAAAATACACATAAAATAATGTAAATTTGAATGAAAATATATAAACAAATACACTTAAATTAACATAAATTTGTATAAAATATATATAAAAAATACTCATTAAATAATAGAATAATGTAAAATCGAATTAAAATAAATACACAGAATGTAAATAAAATAATGTAAATTTGTATGAAAATAAAGATGCAAAATACCCATAAAATAACGCTTTTTTTTTTAAATATACAAAATACACATGAAAGGATGTAAATACGTATAAAAATATATGTACAAAATACACATTAAATAATGTAAATTCGCGTCAAAATAAATAAACAAAATGTCAGTAAAAGAATGTGTATTTGTATGAAAATAAATATCCAAAATACACATAAGATAACATAAATTTGTATAAAACTATATACAAAAATACACAAAAATAATTTAAATTTGTATGAAAATAAATATACAAAATACACATAAAATTAGGTAAACTTGTATTGAAATACATATACAAAATACACATAAAATACTGTAAATTTGAATGAAAATACATAAACAATTACACTTAAAATAACGTAAATTTGTATACACAGAATACACAGAATACACAGAATATTAATAAAATAATGTAAATTTGTATGAAAATAAAGAAGCAAAATACCCATAAAATAACGCTTTTTTTTAAATATATATACAAAAATACACATAAAAAAATTTATTTGCATTAAAATAAATATACAAAATACACATACAATAAGGTAAATCTGTATTGAAATAGATATGCAAAATACATATAAAACAATGTAAATTTGTTTCAAAATATATATACGAATACACATAAAATAACGTAGATTTGTATAAAAATATATATACAAAATACACGTAAAATGAAGTAAATACGTATAAAAAAATGTATACAAAATACACATAAAATAATGTAAATTCGTATCAAAATAAATAAACAAAATACCAATAAAAGAATGTGTATTTGTATAAATATAAATATACAAAATACACATAAAATAACGTAAATTTGTATAAAACTATATACAAAAATACACAGAAGTAATTAAATTCGTATGAAAATAGATATAAAAAATACAGATAAAATAAGCTAAATTTGAATTGAAATGTATATACAAAATACATAAAATAATGTAAATTTGTATCAAAATATTTATAAAAATACATATAATAACGTAAATTTGTTTAAAAATATAAAAACAAAATACACATTAAGTAATGTAAATACGTATAAAAAATATGAACAAAATACACATATAATCATGTAACTCGTATCAAACTAAATAAACAAAATAGCAATAAAATAATGTAAATTTGTATGAGAAAACATATACAAATACATATAAAATAACGCTAATTTCTATAAAAATATATGTCCAAAAATGAACTTAAAATAAATTAACTTTGGATAAAAATATATATACAAAACACACATTAAATAATGTAAATGCGTACATAAAATAACCTAAATTTGTATAAAACTATATACAAAAATACACAAAAATAATTTAAATTTGTATGAAAAGAAATATACAAAATACACATAAAATTAGGTTAATTTCTATTGAAATACATATACAAAATACACATAAAATAATGTAAATTTGAAAGAAAATATATAAACAAATACACATATAATAACGTAAATTTATATGAAATATATATTCAAAATACACATTAAATATTGTAAATATGTATAAAAAAATATATACAAAACACAAATAGAATAATGTAAAATCGTATCAAAATATATACACAGAATATTAATAAAATAATGTAAATTTGTATGAAAATTAAGATGCAAAATACCTATAAAATAACGCATTTTTTATGAAATTATTGATACCAAAATACACATAAAATATTTGAATTTGTAACAAAATAAATATACAAAATGCACATACAATAAGGTAAATTTGTATTGAAATAGATATGTATGAAAATAAAGATGCAAAATACCCATAAAATAAAGCATATTTTTATAAAAATACATACACAAAAATACACATAGATTAATCAAATTTGTATTAAAATTAATATAAAAAAAGCACATACAATAATGTAAATTTGTATTGAAAAAATATGCAAAATACACATAAAACAATGTAAATTTGTTTCTAAATATATATACGAATCCACATAAAATAACGTAGATTTCTATAGAAATATATATACAAAATACACTTGAAATAATGTAAATACGTATAAAAATATATATACAAAATACACATTAAATAATGTTAATTCGTGTCAAAATAAAAAAAAAAATATCATGAAAAGAATGTGTATTTGTATGAAAATAGATATACAAAATACACATAAAATAACCTAAATTTGTATAAAACTATATACAAAAATAAACAAAAATAATTTAAACTTGTATGAAAATAAATATACAAAAAACATAAAATTAGGTAAATTTGTATTGAAATACTTATACAAAATACACATAAAATAGTGTAAATTTGAATGAAAATATATAAACATATAGACTTAAAATAACGTAAATTTGTATCAAATAGTTATACAAAAAACACATTAAATAATGTAAATATTTATAAAAAAATATATACAAAACACAAATAAAATAATGTAAAATCATATCAAAATAAATACAGAAAATATTAATAAAATAATGTAAATTTGTATGAAAATTAAGATTCAAAATAGCCATGTTATGTGTATTCGTATATAAATTTTGAAACAAATTTACATTGTTTATATGTATTTTGCATATCTATTTTTGTGTATTCTGTATTTATTTTTGTTATACATAGAATAATGTAAAATCGTATCAAAATAAGTACACAGAATATCAATAAAATAATATAAATTTGTATGAAAACAAAGATGCAAAATACCCATAAGATAAAGCATATTTTTTTTTAAAAATACATATACAAAAATACACATAGAATAATTAAATTTGTATTAAAATTAATATACAAAATGCACACATACAATAAGGTAAATTTGTATTAAAAAAAACACAAAATACAAATAAAACATTGTAAATTTGTTTCAAAATATATATACGAATACACATAAAATAACGTAGATTTCTATAGAAATATATGTACAAAATACACATGAAATTATGTAAATACGTATAAAAATATATATATAAAATACAAATTAAGTAATGTAAATTCGTGTCCAAATAAATAAACAAAATATCATGAAAAGAATGTGTATTTGTATGAAAATAAATAATAGATAATAAATTTGTATGAAATATATATGCAAGATATACATTAAATAATGTAAATATGTATAAAAAAATATATACAAAAAACAAATAGAATAATGTAAGATCGTATCAAAATAAATACACCGAATATTAATAAAATAATGTAAATTTGTATGAAAATAAAGATGCAAAATTCCCATCAAATAGCGCATTTCTTATAAAAATATATATACCAAAATACACATAAAATATTTAAATTTGTATTGAAATAAATATACAAAATGCACATACAATAAGGTAAACTTCTATTGAAAGAGATATGCAAAATACATATAAAACAATGTAAATTTGTTTCAAAATATATATACGAATACACAAAAAATAACGTAGATTTCTATAAAAATATATATACAAAATACACATAAAATTAGGTAAATACGTATAAAAAAATGTATACAAAATACACATAAAATAATATAAATTCGAAGCAAAATAAATAAACAAAATACCAATAAAAGAATGTGTATTTGTATAAATATAAATGTACAAAATACACATACAAAATAAACATAAAATAAGGTAAATTTGTAATGAAATATATGTACAAAATACACATAAAATAATGTAAATTTATATGAAAATATATATACAAATACACATAAAATACCATGAATTTGTATAAAATTATATATTCAAAATAAATATTAAATAATGTAAATGCGTATAAAAATATATATAAAAAGTACATATAAAATAATGTAAATTCGTATCAATATAAATCAACAAAATACCAATAAAATAATATATATTTGAATGAAAATTGATTTAGAAAATACACATAACATAACTAAAATTTGTATTGAAATATATACAAAAATACATAAAAATAATTTGAGTTTGTATGAAAATAGATATTCAAAATACACATAAAACTAGGTAAATTTCTTTTGAAATATATATACAAAATACCCATAATATATTGTAAATTTGTGTCAGAATATATAAACAAATACACATAAAATAACGTAAATTTGTTTGAAAAATATATACAAAATACACATAGAATAATGTCAAATCGTATCAAAATGAATGAGCAGAATATCAATAAAATAACGTAAATTTGTATGAAAATAAAGATGCAAAATACCCATAAAATAAAGCATATTTTTATAAAAATACATATACAAAAATACACATAGAATAATTAAATTTGTATTAAAATTAATATACAAAATGCATATACAATAAGGTAAATTTGTATTGAAAAAATATGCAAAATACACATAAAAGTGTAAATTTGTTTAAAAATCTATATACGAATGCACATAATATAACGTAGATTTCTATAGAAAGATATATACAAAATACACATGAAATGATGTAAATACGTATAAAAATATATATACAAAATACACATTAAATAATTAAAATTCTCGTCAAAATAAATAAATAAAATATCAATAAAAGAATGTGTATTTGTATGAAAATAGATATACAAAATACTCATAAAATAACATAAGTTAGTATAAAACTGTATACAAAAATACACAAAAATAATTTAAATTTGTATGAAAATAAATATACAAAATACACATAAAATTATTTTGTATATCTATTTTATACAAATGTACGTTATTTTATGTGAATTTGTTTTCATTTCATACAAATTTACATTATTGTATGTGTATTTTGTACATGTATTTAAATACAAATTTAACTAATTACATATTTTTATAAAAATACATACTGTATACAAAAATACACATAGATTAATCAAATTTGTATTAAAATTAATATACAAAATGCACATACAATAAGGTAAATTTGTATTGAAAAAATATGCAAAATACACATAAAACAATGTAAATTTGTTTCAAAATATATATTCGAATACACATAAAATAACGCAGATTTCTATAGAAATATATATACAAAATACACTTGAAATAATGTAAATACGTATAAAAATATATATACAAAATACACATTAAATAATGTTAATTCGTGTTAAAATAAATAAACAAAATATCATGAAAAGTGTGTATTTGTATGAAAATAGATATACAAAATACACATAAAATAACCTAAATTTGTATAAAACTATATACAAAAATACACAAAAATAATTTAAACATGTATGAAAATAAATATACAAAAAACATATAAAAATAGGTAAATTTGTATTGAAATACATATACAAAATACACATAAAATAATGTAAATTTGAATGAAAATATATAAACATATAGACTTAAAATAACGTAAATTTGTATCAAATAGTTATACAAAAAAAACATTAAATAATGTAAATATGTATAAAAAAAATATATACAAAACACAAATAAAATAATGTAAAATCGTATCAAAATAAATACAGAAAATATTAATAAAATAATGTAAATTTGTATGAAAATTAAGATGCAAAATACCCATAAAATAACGCATTTTTTATAAAAATATATATACGAAAAAACATAAAATATTTGATTTTGTATTAAAATAAATAGATATACAAAATACACATAAAATAAGTTAAATTTGAATTGAAATATATATACAAAATACATAAAATAATGTAAATTTGTATCAAAATACCTATACAAATACACATATAATAACGTAAATTTGTATAAAATATATAAACAAAATACACATTAAATAATGTAAATACGTATAAAAAAATGTAAAAAATACACAAATAATCATGTAATTCGTATCAAAATAAATAGACAAAATACCAATTAAATAATGTAAATTTCTATGAGAAAACATATACAAAATACACATAAATAACGCAAATATCAATAAAAATATATATAATATAATATATTTTTATACATATATAAAATATTTAATGTATATTTTGTATATATATATTTTATCCAAATTTACGTGATTTTATATGTATTTATTTATATATTTTCATACAAATTTACATTATTTTATGTGAGTTTTGTATATGTATTTCAATACAAATTTGCCTAACTTTATGTGTATTTTGCATATCTATTTTCAAACAAATTTATATTATTTTTGTGTATTTTTGTATATATTTTTATACAAATTCTAGTTATTTTATTTGTTTTTTGTATATATATTTTCCTACAAATATACATTCTTTTATTGGAATTTTGTGTATTTAATTTTTTACGAATTTACATTATTTTATGTGTATTTTGTATATATATTTTTCTACGTATTTAAACTATTTTATGTGTATTTTATATATACGTTTTCATAAAAATTTACGTTATTTTATTGTGTTTATTCGTATATATTTTGAAACATTTTATACAAATTCATGTAATTTTATGTGTATTTGTATATATATTTTCGTACAAATTTATATTATTTTATATGTATTCTTACATATATTTTATTACAAATTTACCTTATTTTATGTTTATTTTGTATATTTATTTCATTCAATTTTGAATTTTTTAATGTGTATATTTATATTTGTATTTACGTTATTTTATGTGTGTTTTCTATATATATTTTCATCCAAGATTACATTATTTTATTGTTATTTTCTTAATTTAACTCGATACGAATTTAGATTATTTCATAGGTATTTTGTATACATATTTTTATTCTCATTTACATTATCTAATGTGTGTTTTGTATATATTTTTTTATGCAAACTAATTTTATGTGCATTTTTGTACATATATTTTTAGAGAAACTTAAAACGTTATTTTATGTGTATTTTGTATATGTTTTCTCATGCAAATTTACATTATTTAATTAGTTTTTTGTTTATTTATTTTGATACGAATGACTTGATTATTGGTGTATTTTGTAAATATTTTTTATACGTATTTACATTACTTAATGTGTATTTTGTTTATATATTTTTTTTACAAATTTACGTTATTATATGTGTATTTGTTAAAAATATTTTGAAACGAATTTACTTTATTTTATGTATTTTGTATATATATTTCAATTCAAATTTAGCTTATTTTGTGTGTATTTTGTATATCTATTTTCATACAAATTTAATTACTTCTGTGTATTTTTGTATATAGTTTTATACAAATTTACGTTATTTTATGTGCATTTTGTATATTTATATTTATACAAATACACATTCTCTTATTGGTTTATTTATTGGTTTATTTATATTTATACGAATTTACATTATTTTATGTGTATTTTGTATACATTTTTGATTCGTATTTACTTAATTTTATTTGTATTTTGTATATATATATTTATAGAAATCTACGTTATTTTATGTGTATTCGTATATATATTTTGAAACAAATTTCATTGTTTTACATGTTTTTTGCATATCTATTTCAATACAAATTTACCTTATTGTATGTGCATTTTGAATATTTATTTTAATACAAATTCAAATATTTTATGTGTATTTTGGTATATATAATTTTATAAAAAATGCGTTATTTTATAGGTATTTTGCATCTTAGTTTTCATACAAATGTACATTATTTTATTAATATTCTGTGTATATATTTTGAAACGATTTTATATTATACTATTTGTGTTTTGTATATATTTTTTTATACATATTTTCATTATTTAATGTGTATTTTTAAATATATTTTATACAAATTAACGTTATTTTATGTGTATTTGTTTATATAATTTCATTCAAATTTACATTATTTTAAGTGTATTTTGTATATGTATTTCAATACAAATTTACCTAATTTTATGTGTATTTTGTATATTTATTTTCATACAAATTTAAATTATTTTTGTGTTTTTTTGTATATATATATAGAGTAAATTTCTATGAAAATATATATTCAAAATACATATAAAATTATGTAAATAAGTATAAAAATATATATATCAAATACACCTAAAAAAATGAAAAATCGTATCAAAATAAATAAACAAAATTCCGATAAAAGAACGTATATTTGTAGGAAAATAAATATACAAAATACACATAAAATTACGAAAATTTGAATAAAAGTATATACAAAAAAAACCAAAAAAATAAATTTCAATTTGTATGAAAATAGATATACAAAATACACATATAATTAGTTAAATTTGTATTTAAATACATGTACAAAATACACATAAAATAATGTAAATTTGTATGAAATGAAAACAAATTCACATAAAATAACGTACATTTGTATAAAATAGATATACAAAATATACATAGAATAATGTAAAATCGTATCAAAATAAATACTGAGAATATCAATAAAATAATGTAATTTTGTATGAAAATAAAGATGCAAAATACCCATAAAATAAAGCATATTTTTTTAAAAATACATATACAAGAATACACATAGAATAATTATATTTGTATTAAAATTAATATACAAAATGCACGTACAATAAGGGAAATTTGTATTGAAAAAATATACAAAATGCACATAAAACAAAGTATATTTGTTTCAAAATATATATACGAATACACATAAAATAACGTATATTTCTATAGAAATATATATACAAAATACACATGAAATGACATAAATACGTATAAAAATATATATACACATTACACATTAAATAATGTAAATTCGCATCAAAATAAATAAACAAAATATCAATAAAAGAATGTGTATTTGTATGAAAATAGATATACAAAATACACATAAAATATTGTAAATTTGTAAAAAACTCCATTAAAAAAATACACAAAAATAATTTAAATTTGTATAAAAATATATATACAAAATACACATAAAACTAGTTAAATTTCTATTGAAATACATATACAAAATACACATAAAATAATGTAAATTTGAATGAAAATATATAAACAAATACACTTAAAATAACGTAAATTTGTATGAAATATATATAGAAAATACACATTAAATAATGTAAATATGTATAAAAAAATATATACAAAACACAAATAGAATAATGTAAAATAGTATCAAAATAAATGCACAGAATATTAATAAAATAATGTAAATTTGTATGAAAATAAAGATGCAAAATACCCATAAAACAACGCATTTTTTATGAAAATATATATACCAAAATACACATAAAATATTTAAATTTGTATTACAATAAATATACAAAATGCACATACAATAAGGTAAATTTGTATTGAAATAAATATGCAAAATACACATAAAACAATGTAAATTTGTTTCAAAATATATATACGAATACACATAAAATAACGTAGATTTCTATAAAAATATATATACAAAATACACATAAAATGAAGTGAATACGTATAAGAAAATGTATACAAAATACACATAAGATAATGTAAACTCGTATATAAATAAATAAACTAAATGCCAATAAAAGAATGTTTACTTGTATAAATATAAATATACAAAATACACATAAAATAACGTAAAATTGTATAAAACTATATACAAAAATAAACAAAAATAATTAAATTTGTATGAAAATAGATATACAAAAGACACATAAAATAAGCTAAATTAGAATTGAAATAAATATAGAAAATACATAAAATAATGTAAATTTGTATCAAAATATATATTCAAATACACATATATTAAAATTAATATACAAAATGCGTATATAATAAGGTAAATTTGTATTGAAAAAATATGCAACATACACGTTTACTCATACAAATTTATATTATTTTATTGGTATTTTGTTTATTTATTTTGATACGAATTACATGATTATATGTGTATTTTGTACATATTTCTTTATACGTATTTACATTATTTAATGTGGATTTTGTTTATATATTTTCATACAAATTTACGTTATTATATGTGTATTTGAATAAATATTTTGATACAAATTTACTTTATTTCATGTATTTTGTATATATATTTCAATTCAAATTTAGCTTATTTTGTGTGTATTTTGTATATATTTTCATACAAATTTAATTACTTCTGTGTATTTTTGTATATAGTTTTATATAAATTTACGTTATTTTATGTGTATTTTGTATATTTACATTTATACAAATACATATTCTTTTATTGGTATTTTGTTTATTTATTTTGATACGAATTTACATTATTTTACGTGTATTTTGTATACATTTTTTTATACGTATTTACTTCATTTTATGTGTATTTTGTATATATATTTTTATAGAAATCTACGTTATTTTATGTGTATTCGTATATATATTTTGAAACAAATTTACATTGTTTTATATGTATTTTGCATATCTATTTCAATACAAATTTACCTTATTGTATGTGTTTTTTTGTATATTTATACAAATTTAATTTTTTGATGTGTATTTTGATATATATATTTTTATAAATCAAAAAAATGCGTTATTTTATGGGGATTTTGCTTCTTTATTTTCATACAAATTTACATTATTTTATTAATATTCTGTGTATTTATTTTGATACGATTTTACATTATTCTATTTGTGTTTTGTACATATTTTTTTATACAAATTTACGTAATTTTAAGTGTATTTGTTTATGTATTTTCATTCAAATTTACATTATTTTATGTGTATTATGTGTATGTATTTCAAAACAAATTTACCTAATTTTATGTGTATTTTGTATATTTATTTTCATACAAATTTAAAATATTTTTGTTTATTTTTGTATATAGTTTGATACAAATTTAGGTTATTATATGTGTATTTTGTATATGTATTTTCATACAAATACACATTCTTTTATTGATATTTTGTTTATTTATGTTGACGCGAATTTTATGTGAATTTGTTTTCATTTCATACAAATTTACATTATTTTATGTGTATTTTGTACATGTATTTAAATACAAATTTAGCTAATTATATGTGTATTTTGTATATCTATTTTCATACAAATTGATTTTTTGTTTTGTTTTATTGTATATATTTTTATTCAAATTATCGTAATCTTATAAAAATATATATACCAAAAAACACATAAAATATTTAAATTTGCATTGAAATAAATATACAAAATGCATATACAATAAGGTAAACTTGTATTGAAAGAGATATGCAAAAATACATATAAAACAATGTAAATTTGTTTCAAAATATATATACGAATACAAATAAAAAAACGTAGATTTCTATAAAAATATATATACAAAATACACATAAAATTAAGTAAATAAGTATAAAAAAATGTATACAAAATACACATAAAATAATGTAAATTCGAATTAAAATAAATAAACAAAATACCAATAAAAGAATGTGTATTTGGATAAATATAAATATACAAAATACACATAGAAAATAAACATAAAATAAGGTAGATTTGTAAAAAAATATATGTACAAAATACACATAAAATAATGTAAATTTATATAAAAATATATATACAAATACACATAAAATACCATGAATTTGTATATAAATATATATTCAAAATAAATATTAAATAATGTAAAAGCGTATAAAAATATATATAAAAAGTACATATAAAATAATGTAAATTCGTATCAATATAAATCAACAAAACACCAATAAAATAATATATATTTGAATGAAAATAAATTTACAAAATACACATAACATAAATAAATTTGTATTAAAATATATACAAAAATACATAAAAATAATTTGATTTTGTATGAAAATAGATATACAAAATACATATAAAACTAGGTAAATTTCTTTTGAAATGTATATACAAAATACCCATAAAATATTGTAAATTTGTGTCAAAATATATAAGCAAATTCACATAAAATAACGTAAATTTGTATGAAAAATATATACAAAATACACATAGAATAATGTCAATTCGTATCAAAATGAATGAGCAGAATTTCAATAAAATAATGTAAATTTGTTTGAAAATAAAGATGCAAAATACCCAAAAAATAAAGCATATGTTTATAAAAATACAGATACAAAAATACACATCGAATAATTAAATTTGTATTAAAATTAATATATAAATGCGTATATAATAAGGTAAATTTGTATTGAAAAAATATGCAACATACACGTTTACTCAGACAAATTTATATGATTTTATTGGTATTTTGTTTATTTATTTTGATACGAATTACATGATTATATGTGTATTTTGAACTTATTTTTTATACGTATTTACATTATTTAATGTGTATTTTGTTTATATATTTTCATACAAATTTACGTTATTATAGGTGTATTTGTATAAATATTTTGATACAAATTTACTTTATTTCATGTATTTTGTATATATATTTCAATTCAAATTTAGCTTATTTTGTGTGTATTTTGTATATATTTTCATACAAATTTAATTACTGCTGTGTATTTTTGTATATAGTTTTATATAAATTTACGTTATTTTATGTGTATTTTGTATATTTATATTTATACAAATACACATTCTTTTATTGGTATTTTGTTTATTTATTTTGATACGAATTTACATTATTTTATGTGTTTTTTGTATTCATTTTTTTATACGTATTTACTTCATTTTATGTGTATTTTGTATATATCTTTTTATAGAAATCTACGTTATTTTATGTGTATTCTTATATATATTTTGAAACAAATTTACATTGTTTTATATGTATTTTGCATATCTATTTCAATACAAATTTACCTTATTGTATGTGTTTTTTGTATATTTATTTTAAATACAAATTTAATTTTTTGATGTGTATTTTGGTATATATATTTTTATAAATAAAAAAAATGCGTTATTTTATGGGTATTTTGCTTCTTTATTTTCATACAAATTTACATTATTTTATTAATATTCTGTGTATTTATTTTGATACGATTTTACATTATTCTATTTGTGTTTTGTACATATTTTTTTATACAAATTTACGTTATTTTAAGTGTATTTGTTTATGTATTTTCATTCAAATTTACATTATTTTATGTGTATTTTGTGTATGTATTTCAAAACAAATTTACCTAATTTTATGTGTATTTTGTATATTTATTTTCATACAAATTTAAAATATTTTTGTGTATTTTTGTATATAGTTTGATACAAATTTAGGTTATTATATGTGTATTTTTTATATCTATTTTCATACAAATACACATTCTTTTATTGATATTTTGTTTATTTATTTTGACGCGAATTTTATGTGAATTTGTTTTCATTTCATACAAATTTACATTATTTTATGTGTATTTTGTACATGTATTTAAATACAAATTTAACTAATTATATGTGTATTTTGTATATCTATTTTCATACAAATTGAAATTTATATTTTTTGTTTTTTTGTATATATTTTTATTCAAATTTTCGTAATCTTATAAAAATATATATACCAAAATACACATAAAATATTTAAATTTGCATTGAAATAAATATACAAAATGCACATACAATAAGGTAAATTTGTATTGAAAGAGATATGCAAAAATACATATAAAACAATGTAAATTTGTTTCAAAATATATATACGAATACAAATAAAAAATCGTAGATTTCTATAAAAATATATATATAAAATACACATAAAATTAATTAAAAACGTATAAAAAAATGTATACAAAATACACATAAAATAATGTAAATTCGAATTAAAATAAATAAACAGAATACCAATAAAAGAATGTGTATTTGGATAAATATAAATATACAAAATACACATACAAAATAAATATAAAATAAGGTAGATTTGTAAAAAAATATATGTACAAAATACACATAAAATAATGTAAATTTATATAAAAATATGTACAAATACACATAAAATACCATGAATTTGTATAAAAATATATTCAAAATAAATATTAAATAATGTAAAAGCGTATAAAAATATATATACAAAGTACATATAAAATAATGTAAATTCGTATCAATATAAATCAACAAAACACCAATAAAATAATATATATTTGAATGAAAATAAATGTACAAAATACACATAACATAACTAAAATTTGTATTAAAATATATACAAAAATACATTGAAATAATTTGAGTTTGTATGAAAATAGATATACAAAATACACATAAAACTAAGTAAATTTCTTTTGAAATGTATATACAAAATACCCATAAAATATTGTAAATTTGTGTCAAAATATATAAACAAATACACATAAAATAACGTAAATTTGTAAGAAAAATATATACAAAATACACATAGAATAATGTCAATTCGTATCAAAATGAATGAGCAGAATATCTATAAAATAATGTAAATTTGTGTGAAAATAAAGATGCAAAATACCCAAAAAATGTGTATGTATTAATAAAAATACAGATACAAAAATACACATCGAATAATTAAATTTGTATTAAAATTAGTATACAAAATGCGTATATAACAAGGTAAATTTCTATTGAAAAAATATGCAACATACAGGTTTACTCATACAAATTTATATTATTTTATTGGTATTTTGTTTATTTATTTTGATACGAATTACATGATTATATGTGTATTTTGTACATATTTTTAAACATAAAATAACGTAAATTTGTATGAAAAATATATACAAAATACACATAGAATAATGTCAATTCGTATCAAAATGAATGAGCAGAATATCAATAAAATAATGTAAATTTGTATGAAAATAAAGATGCAAAATACCCAAAAAATAAAGCATATGTTTATAAAAATACAGATACAAAAATACACATCGAATAATTAAATTTGTATTAAAATTAATATACAAAATGCGTATATAATAAGGTAAATTTGTGTTGAAAAAATATGCAACATACACGTTTACTCACACAATTTTATATTATTTTATTGGTATTTTGTTTATTTATTTTGATACGAATTACATGAATATATGTGTATTTTGTACATATTTTTTTATACGTATTTACATTATTTAATGTGTATTTTGTTTATATATTTTCATACAAATTTACGTTATTATATGTGTATTTGTATAAATATTTTGATACAAATTTACTTTATTTCATGTATTTTGTATATATATTTCAATTCAAATTTAGCTTATTTCGTGTGTATTTTGTATATATTTTCACACAAATTTAATTACTTCTGTGTATTTTTGTATATAGTTTTATATAAATTTACGTTATTTTATGTGTATTTTGTATATTTATATTCATACAAATACACATTCTTTTATTGGTATTTTGTTTATTTATTTTGACACGAATTTACATTATTTTATGTGTATTTTGTATACATTTTTTTATACGTATTTACTTCATTTTATGTGTATTTTGTATATATATTTTTATTGAAATCTACGTTATTTTATGTGTATTCGTATATATATTTTGAAAAACAAATTTACATTGTTTTATATGTATTTTGCATATCTATTTCAATACAAATTTACCTTATTGTATGTGTTTTTTATATATTTATTTTAATACAAATTTAATTTTACTGATGTGTATTTTAGTATATTTATTTTTATACATAAAAAAAATGCGTTATTTTAAGGGTATTTTGCTTTTTTATTTTCATACAAATTTACATTATTTTATTAATATTCTGTGTATTTATTTTGATACGATTTTACATTATTCTATTTGTGTTTTGTACATATTTTTTTTATACAAATTTACGTTATTTTAAGTGTATTTGTTTATGTATTTTCATTCAAATTTACATTATTTTATGTGTATTTTGTGTATGTATTTCAATACAAATTTACGTAATTTTATGTGTATTTTGTATATTTATTTTCATACAAATTTAAAATATTTTTGTGTATTTTTGTATATAGTTTGATACAAATTTAGGTTATTTTATGTGTATTTTGTATATCTATTTTCATACAAATACACATTCTTTTATTGATATTTTGTTTATTTATTTTGACGCGAATTTACATTATTTAATGTGTATTTTGTATATATATTTTTATACGTATTTACATCATTTCATGTGTATTTTGTATAGTTTTAAACAAATTTATATTTTTTAATGTGTATTTTGTATATATATATTTATACAAATACACATTCTTTTATCGGTATTTTGTTTATTTATTTTGATACTAATTTACATTATTTTATGTGTATTTTGTATACATTTTTATACGTATTTACTTAATTTTATGTGTATTTTGTATATATATTTTTATAGAAATCTACCTTATTTCATGTGTATTCGTATATATATTTTGAAACAAATTTACATTGTTTATATGTATTTTGCATATCTATTTTTGTGTATTCTGTATTTATTTTTGTTATACATAGAATAATGTAAAATCGTATCAAAATAAGTACACAGAATATCAATAAAATAATTTAAATTTGTATGAAAATAAAGATGCAAAATACCCATAAGATAAAGCATATTTTTTTTAAAAAATACATATACAAAAATACACATAGAATAATTAAATTTGTATAAAAATTGATATACAAAATGCACACATACAATAAGGTAAATTTGTATTGAAAAAAAACGCAAAACACAAATAAAACAGTGTAAATTTGTTTCAAAATATATATACGAATACACATAAAATAACGTAGATTTCTATAGAAATATATATACAAAATACACATGAAATTATGTAAATACGTATAAAAATATATATATAAAATACATATTAAGTAATGTAGATTCGTGACAAAATAAATAAACAAAATATCATGAAAAGAATGTGTATTTGTATGAAAATAAATAATAGATAATAAATTTGTATGTAATATATATGCAAGATACATTTAAATAATGTAAATATCTATAAAAAAAATATATATACAAAAAACAAATAGAATAATGTAAAATCGTATCAAAATAAATACACCGAATATTTATAAAATAATGTAAATTTGTATGAAAATAAAGATGCAAAATTCCCATCAAATAGCGCATTTCTTATAAAAATATATATAACAAAATACACATAAAATATTTAAATTTGTATTGAAATAAATATACAAAATGCACATACAATAAGGTAAACTTCTATTGAAAGAGATATGCAAAAATACATATAGAACAATGTAAATTTGTTTCAAAATATATATACGAATACACATAAAATAACGTAGATTTCTATAAAAATATATATACAAAATACACATAAAATTAAGTAAATACGTATAAAAAAATGTAAACAAAATACACATAAAATAATGTAAATTCGAATCAAAATAAATAAACAAAATACCAATAAAAGAATGTATATCTATTTATTTTAATACAAAATAAAATATTTTATGTTTTTTCTTATATATATTTTTATAAAAAATGCGTTATTTTATGGGTATTTTGCATCTTAATTTTCATACAAATTTACATTATTTTATTAATATTTTCTGTATTTATTTTGATACGATTTTACATTATTTTATTTATGTTTTGTATATATTTTTTTATACATATTTACATTATTTAATGTGTTTTTTGTATATATATTTGATACATATTTACGTTATTTTAAGTTATTTTATGTGAATTTGTTTATATATTTTGACACAAATTTACAATATTTTATGGGTATTTTGTATATTTATTTCAAAAGAAATTTACCTAGTTTTATATGTATTTTGAATATCTATTTTCATACAAACTCAAATTATTTTTATGTATTTTTGTATATATTTCAATACAAATTTTAGTTATGTTATGTGTATTTTGTAAATCTATTTTCATTCAAATATATATTATTTTATTGGTATTTTGCTGATTTATATTGATACGAATTTACATTATTTTATATGTACTTTGTATATATATTTTTATACGCATTTACATTATTTAATATTTATTTTGAATATATAATTTTATACAAATTCATGGTATTTTATGTGTATTTGTATATATATTTTCATATAAATTTACATTATGTTATGTGTATTTTGTACATATATTTCATTGCAAATTTACCTTATTTTATGTTTATTTTGTATGTGTATTTTGTACATTTATATTTATACAAATACACATTCTTTTATTGGTATTTTGTTTATTTATTTTGTTTCGAATTTACATTATTTTATGTGTATTTTGTTTGCATTTTCTATACGTATTTACTTAATTTTATGTGTATTTTGTATATATATTTTTATAGAAATCTACGTTATTTTATGTGTATTCGTATATATATTTTGAAACAAATTTACATCGTTTTATATGTATTTTTGCATATCTCTTTCAATAGAAGTTTACCTTATTGTATGTGCATTTTGTATATTTATTTCAATACAAATTTAAATGTTTTATGTGTATACATGTACAAAAAATACATAAAATAATGTAGATTTGTTTGAAATGAAAACAAATACATTTTATATAAAATATATATACAAAATACACATAGAATAATGTAAAATCATATTGAAATATATACACAGAATATCAATAAAATAATAAAAATTTGTATGAAAATAAAGATGCAAAATACCCATAAAAAAAAGAATAGTTTTATAAAAATACATATACAAAAATACACATAGATTAATCAAATTTGTATTAAAATTAATATACAAAATGCACATACAATAAGGTAAATTTGTATTGATAAAATATGCAAAATATACATAAAACAATGTGAATTTGTTTCAAAATATATATACGAATACACATAAAATAACGCATATTTCTATAAAAATATATATACAAAATACACTTGAAATAATGTAAATACGTATAAAAATATATATACAAAATACACATTAAATAATTTTAATTCGTGTCAAAATAAATAAACAAAATATCATGAAAAGAATGTGTATTTGTATGAAAATAGATATACAAAATACACATAAAATAACCTAAATTTGTATAAAACTATAAACAAAAATACACAAAAATAATTTAAACTTGTATGAAAATAAATATACAAAAAACATATAAAATTAGGTAAATTTGTATTGAAATACATATACAAAATACACATAAAATAATGTAAATTTGAATGAAAATATATAAACATATAGACTTAAAATAACGTAAATTTGTATCAAATATATATACAAAAAACACATTAAATAATGTAAATATGAATAAAAAAATATATACAAAACACAAATAAAATAATGTAAAATCGTATCAAAATAAATACAGAAAATATTAATAAAATAATGTAAATTTGTATGAAAATTAAGATGCAAAATACCCATAAAATAACGCATTTTTTTATAAAAATATATATACAAAAAAACATAGAACATTTGATTTTGTATTAAAATAAATAGATATACAAAATACACATAAAATAAGCTAAATAAATGAAAAATATATACAAAATACACATAGAATAATGTAAAATCGTATCAAATTAATACACAGAATATCAATAAAATAATGTAATTTTGTATGAAAATAAAGATGCAAAATACCCATAAAATAAAGCATATTTTTTTAAAAATACATATACAAAAATACACATAGAATAATTAAATTTGTGTTAAAATTAATATACAAAATGCACGTACAATAAGGAAAATTTATATTGAAAAAATATACAAAATGCACTTTAAAGCGTAAATTTGTTTAAAAATCTATATACGGATACATTTGAAACATTTCACATAAAATAACGTAGATTTCTATAGAAATATATATACAAAATACACATGAAATGATGTAAATACGTATAAAAATATATATATACAAAATACACATTAAATAATTTAAATTCTCGTCAAAATAAATAAACAAAATATCAGTAAAAGAATGTGTATTTGTATGAAAATAGATATACAAAATACTCATAAAATAACCTAAGTTTGTATAAAACTATATACAAAAATACACAAAAATAATTTAAATTTGTATGAAAATAAATATACAAAATACACATAAAATTAGGTAAATTTGTATTGAAATACATATACAAAATACACATAAAATAATGGAAATTTGAATGAAAATATATAAACATATACACTTAAAATAACGTAAATTTGTATCAAATATATATACAAAATATTAATTAAATAATGTAAATATGTATAAAAAAAAATATATACAAAACATAAATTGAATAATGTAAAATCGTATCAAAATAAATACACAGAATATTAATTAAATAATGTAAATTTGTATGAAAATAAAGATGCAAAATAGCCATAAAATAACGCATTTTTTATAAAAATATATATACTAAAATACACATAAAATATTAAAATTTGTATTAAAATAAATATAAAAAATGCACATACTGTAAGGTAAATTTGTATTGAAATAGATATGCAAAATACATATAAAACAATGTAAATTTGTTTCAAAATATATATACGAATGCACATAAAATAACGTTGATTTCTATAAAAATATATACAAAATACATTAAAATAGATATGCAAAATACATATAAAACAATGTAAATTTGTTTCAAAATATTTATACGAATACACATAAAATAACGTTGATTTCTATAAAAATATATTCAAAATACACATAAAATGAAGTAAATACGTATAAAAAAATGAATACAAAATACACATAAAAATCGTATCAAAATAAATAAACAAAATACCAGTAAAAGAATGTGTATTTGCATAAGTATAAATATACAAAATACACAAAAAATATCGTAAATTTGTATAGAACTATATACAAAAATACACAGAACAAATACACATTCTTTTATTGGTATTTTGTTTATTTATTTTCTTTCGAATTTATATTATTTTATGTGTATTTTGTTTACATTTTTTTATACGTATTTACGTAATTTTATGTGTATTTTGTATATATATTTTTATAGAAATCTACGTTATTTTATGTGTATTTGTATATATATTTTGAAACAAATTTACAATTTTTTATATGTATTTTTGCATATCTCTTTCAACAGAAGTTTACCTTATTGTATGTGCATTTTGTATATTTATTTCAATACAAATTTAATATTTTGTGTATTTTGGTATATATATTTTTATAAGAAATGTGCTATTTTATGGGAATTTTTCATCTTTATTTTCATACAAATTTACATTATTTTATTAATATTCGGTGTATTTATTTTGATATGATTTTACATTATTCTATTTGTTTTTTGTATATATTTTTTTTATACATATTTACATTATTTAATGTGTATCTTGCATATATATTACATACAAATTTATTATCTATTATTTATTTTCATACAAACACACATTCTTTTCATGATATTTTGTTGATTTATTTTGTCACGAATTTACATTACTTAATATGTATATTATATATATATTTTTATACGTATTTACATAATTTCATGTGTATTTTGTATATATATTTCTATAGAAATCTACGTTATTTTATGTGTATTCGTATATATATTTTGAAACAAATTTACACTGTTTTATTTGTATTTTGCGTTTTTTTTCAATACAAATTTACCTTATTGTATGTGTGCATTTTGTATATTAATTTTAATACAAATTTAATTATTCTATGTGTATTTTTGTATATGTATTTGTAAAAAAAAATGTGCTTTATCTTATGGGTATTTTGCATCTTTATTTTCATAGAAATTTAAATTATTTTATTGATATTCTGTGTACCTATTTTAATACGATTTTACATTATTCTATGTATAACAAAAATAAATTCAGAATACACAAAAATAGATATGCAAAATACATATAAACAATGTAAATTTGTTTCAAAATATATATACGAATACACATGAAATAAGGTAGATTTCTATAAAAATATATACACAAAATACACATAAATTAAGTAAATACGTATAAAAAATGTATACAAAATACACAAAAAATAATTTAAATTAGAAATAAAAAAAAAAAACACAATAACACTAAAATAATGTCTATTTGTATAAATATATATATATATATATATATATATATATATATATATATATATATATATATATATATATATATATATATATATATATATATATATATATATATATATGTATATATATATATATATATATATATATATATATATATATATACAAAATACACATTAAATAATATAAATTTGTTTAAAACTATACAAAATACACATGAAATAATGTAAATACGTATAAAAATATATATACAAAATACACATTAAATAATGTAAACTCCCGTCAAAATAAATAAACAAAATATCAATAAAAGAATGTGTATTTGTATGAAAATAGATATACAAAATACACATAAAATAACCTAAATTTGTATCAAACTATATACAAAAATACACAAAAATATTTTTAATTTGTATGAAAATAAATATACAAAATACACATAAAATTAGGTAAATTTGTATTGAAATACATACACAAAATACACATAAAATAATGTAAATTTGAATGAAAATACATAAACAAATACACTTAAAATAACGTAAATTTGTATAAAAAAAATTTGTACAAAACACAAATAGAATAATGTAAAATCGTATCAAAATAAATACACAGAATATTAATAAAATAATGTAAATTTGTATGAAAATAAAGAAGCAAAATACCCATAAAATAACGCATTTATAAAAATAAATATACCAAAATACACATCAAAAAATTAAATTTGTATTAAAATAAATATACAAAAAACACATACAATAAGGTAAATTTGTATTGAAATAGATATGCAAAATACATATAAAACAATGTAAATTTGTTTCAAAATATATATACGAATACACATAAAAGAACGTAGATTTCTATAAAAATATATTTACAAAATACACATAAAATGAAGTAAATACGTATAAAATAATGTATACAAAATACACATAAAATAATGTAAATTTGTATAAATATAAATATACAAAATACGCATAAAATAACGTAAATTTATATAAAACTATATACAAAAATACACAGAAGTAATTAAATTTGTATGAAAATATATACAAAATACACACAAAATAAGCTAAATTTGAATTGAAATATATATACAAAATACATGAAATAAAGTAAATTTGTATCAAAATATTTATACAAATACACATATAATAACGTAAATTTGTATGAAAATATATAAACAAAATACACAATAAATAATGTAAATACGTATAAAGAAATATGTACAAAATACACATATAATCATGTAATTCGTATCAAAATAAATAAACAAAATACCAATAAAATAATTTAAATTTGTATGAGTAAACGTGTATGTTGCATATTTTTTCAATACAAATTTACCTTATTATATACGCATTTTGTATATTAATTTTAATATATGTGTATTTGAATATATATTTCGATACAAATTTACATTATTTTATGTATTTTCTATATTTATTTCAATTCAAATTTAGCTTATTTTATGTGTCTTTTGTATATCTATTTTCATACAAATTTAATTATTTTTGTTTATTTTTGTATATAGTTTTATACAATTTTACGTTATTTTATGTGTATTTTGTATATTTATATTTATACAAGTAAACATTCTTTTATTGGCATTTAGTTTATTTATTTTGATGAGAGTTTACATTATTTTATGTGTATTTTGTATACATTTTCTTATACGTATTTATTTCATTTTATGTGTATTTTGTATATATATTTTTATAGAAATCTACGTTATTTTTTGTGTATTCGTATATATATTTTGAAACAAATTTACATTGTTTTATGTGTATTTTGCATATCTATTTCAATACAAATTTACCTTATTGTATGTGCATTTTGTATATTTATTGTAATACAAATTTAAATATTTATATGTATTTTGGTATATATATTTTCATAAAAAATGCGTTGTTTTATGGGTATTTTGCATCTTTATTTTCATACAAATTTACTTTATTTTATTAATATTCTGTGTATTTATTTTGATACTATTTTACATTATTCTATTTGTGTTTTGTATATATATTTTTATACATATTTACATTATTTAATGTGTATTTTCTATATATATTTCATACAAATTTACGTTATTTAAAGTGCATTTGTTTTTATATTTTCATTCAAATTTACATTATTTTATGTGTATTTTGTATATGTATTTCAATAGAAATTTAACTAGTTTTATGTGTATTTTGTATATATATTTTTATACAAATTTAAATTATTTTTGTGTATTTTTTTAAGAGAGTTTTATAAAATTTACAATATTTTATGTGTATTTTGTATATCTATTTTAATACAAATACACATTCTTTTATTGATATTTTGTTTATTTATTTTGATGCGAATTTACATTATTTAATGTGTATTGTGTATATATATTTTTATACGTATTTACGTCATTTCATGTGTATTTTGTATATATATTTCTATAGAAATATACGTTATTTTATGTGTATTCGTATATATATTTTGAAACAAATATACATTGTTTTATGTGCATTTTGTATATTTTTTCAATACAAATTTCCCTTATTATTCTATGTGTATTCTTGTATATGTATTTAAAAAAAAATATGCTTTATTTTATGGGTATTTTGCATCTTTATTTTCATACAAAATTACATTATTTTATTGATATTCTTTGTATTTATTTTGATACGATTTTACATTATTCTATGTATATTTTGTATATCTATTTTATACAAATGTACGTTATTTTATGTGAATTTGTTTTCATTTCATACAAATTTACATTATTTTATGTGTATTTTGTACATGTATTTAAATACAAATTTAACTAATTATATGTGTATTTTGTATATCTATTTTCATACAAATTGAAATTTATTTTTTTGTTTTTTTGTATATACTTTTATTCAAATTTTCGTAATTTTATGTGTATTTTGTATATTCATTTTCCTAAAAATATACGTTCTTTTATCGGAATTTTGTTTATTTATTTTGATACGAATTTTCATTTTTTTAGGTGTATTTGATATATATATTTTTATACTTATTTACATAATTTTATATGTATTTCATAGAAATTTACTCTATATGTATATACAAAAAAACACAAAAATAATTTAAATTTGTATGAAAATAAATATACAAAATACACATAAAATTAGGTAAATTTGTATTGAAATACATATACAAAATACACTTAAAATAATGTAAATTTGAATGAAATTCTATAAACAAATACACTTAAAATGACGTTAATTTGTATAAAATATATATAAAAAATACACATTAAATAATGAAAATATGTATAAAAAAATATATACAAAACACAAATAGTATAATATAAAATCGTATCAAAATATATATACAGAATCTTAATAAAATAATGAACATTTGTATGAAAACTAAGATGCAAAATACCTATAAAATAACGCATTTTTTATAAAATTATATATACCAAAATACACATAAAATATTTGAATTTGTATTAAAATAAATATACAAAATGCACATACAATAAGGTAAATTTGTATTGAAATAGATATGCAAAATACATATATAACAATGTAAATTTGTTTCAAAATATATATACGAATACACATAAAATAACGTAGATTTCTATAAATATATATATACAAAATACAAATAAAATTAAGTAAATACGAATCAAAAATGTATACAAAATACACAAAATAATGTAAATTCGTATAAATATAAATAAACAAAATACCAATAAGAGAATGTGTATTTGTATAAATATAAATATACAAAATGCACATAAAATAACGTAAATTTGTATAAAACTATATACAAAAATACACAGAAGTAATTAAATTTGTATGAAAATAGATATACAAAATACACACAAAATAAGCTAAATTTGAATTGAAATATATATACAAAATACATAAAATAAAGTAAATTCGTTTCAAAATATTTTTAACAAATACACATATAATAACGTAAATTTGTAAAAAAAATATATAAACAAAATACACATTAAGTAATGTAAATACGTATAAAAAATATTTACAAAATACACCAATAATCAAGTCATTCGTATCAAAATAAATAAACAAAAAACCAATTAAATAATGTAAATTTGTATGAGAAAACATATACAAAATACACATCAAATAACGTTTTAAGTTTCTATAAAAATATATGTACAAAATTGCACATAAAATTAGTTTGCATAAAAAAAAATATATACAAAACACACATTAGATAATGTAAATGAGTATAAAAATATGTATACAAAATACCTATGAAATAATCTAAATTCGTATCGAGTTAAATTAAGAAAATAACAATAAAATAATGTAATTTTGGATGAAAATATATATAGAAAACACACATAAAATAACCTAAATACAAATACAAATATACACACTAAATAATTTAAAATTGAATGAAATAAATATACAAAATAAACATAAAATATGGTAAATTTGTAATAAAATATATGTAAGAATACACATAAAATAATATAACTTTGTATGAAAATATGTATACAAATACTCATAAAATAACGTGAATTTGTATAAATGTTTCAAAATATATACGAATACACACAATAAAATAACGTAAATTTTTATGAAAATGTATATATAAAATACACATAAGATAGTTTAAATACGTAGAAAAATATATATAGAAAATACACTTAAAATAATGTAAATTCGTAAAAAATTAAATACACAAAATTCCAGTAAAAGAATGTTTATTTGTAGGAAAATATATATACAAAAAACAAATAAAATAACTAAAATTTGTATAAAAATATATACAAATATACACAAAAATAATTTAAATTTGTTTGAAAATAGATATGCAAAATACACATAAAGTTAGGCAAATTTGTATTGAAATACATATACAAAACTCACATAAAATAATGAAATTTGTATGAAAATATATAAAGAAATACATATAAAATCACGTAAATTTGGATAAAATATATATATACAAAATATACATTAAATATTTTAAATATGTATAAAAATATATTATATTATATATATTTTTATTGATATTTGCGTTATTTATGTGTATTTTGTATATGTTTTCTCATAGAAATTTACATTATTTTATTGGTATTTTGTCTATTTATTTTGATACGAATTACATGATTATTTGTGTATTTTTTATATTTTTTTATACGTATTTACATTATTTAATGTGTATTTTGTTTATATATTTTTATACAAATTTACGTTATTATATGTGTATTTGTATAGGTATTTTGATACAAATTTACATTATTTTATGTATTTTGTATATATATTTCAATTCAAATTTAGCTTATTTTATGTGTATTTTGTATATCTATTTATTTTAATACAAAATCAAATATTTTATGTTTTTTCGTATTTATATTTTTATAAAAAATGCGTTATTTTATGGGTATTTTGCATCTTAATTTTCATACATATTTACATTATTTTATTAATATTTCCTGTATTTATTTTGATACGATTTTACATTATTTTATTTGTGTTTTGTATATATTTTTTTTATTCATATTTACATTATTTAATGTTTTTTTTGTATATATATTTGATACAAATTTACGTTATTTTAAGTCTATATGTTTATATATTTTCATTCAAATTTACATTATTTTATGTGTATTTTGTATATGTATTTCAATACAAATTTACCTATTTTTATATGTTTTTTGTATATTTATTTTCATACAAGTTTAAATTATTTTTGTGTATTTTTGTATATAGTTTTATACAAATTTAGGTTATTTTATGTGTATTTTGTATATCTATTTTCATACAAATACACATTCTTTTCATGATATTTTGTTTATTTATTTTGACACGAATTAACATTATTTAATGTGTATTTTGTATATATATATTTTTATACGTATTTACATTATTTCAAGTGTATTTTGTATATATATTTCTATAGAAATCTGCGTTATTTTATGTGTATTCGTATATATATTTTGAAACAAATTTACATTATTTTATGTGTATTTTGCATATTTTTTCAATACAAATCTACCTTATTGTATGTGCATTTTGTATATTAATTTTAATACAAATTTGATTAATCTAAGTGTATTTTTGTATATGTATTTTTATAAAAATATGCTTTATTTTATGGGTACTTTGCATCTTTATTTTCTTACAAATTTACATTATTTTATTGATATTCTGTGTATTTATTTTGATATGATTTTACATTATTCTATGTGCATTTTGTATATATATTTTATATAAAATGCATTTGTTTTCATTTCATACAAATCTACATTATTTTATCTGTTTTTTGTACATGTATTTAAATACAAATTTAACTAGTTATATGTGTATTTTGTTTATCTATTTTGTATGAATATTTTCATAGAAATTTACTCTATTTTATGAGTATTCGAATATATATTTTGATACTAATTTACATTATTGATGTGTAGTTTGCATATCTATTTCAACACAAATTTACTTTATTGTACGTGCATTTTGTATATTTATTTTAATACAAATTTAACTATTTTATATATATTTTTGTATATATATTTTTATGCAAATATGCGTTATTATATGGATATTTTGCATCTTTATTTTCATACAAATTTACATTATTTTATTGATATTCTCTTTATTTATTTTGATACGATTTAACATTATTCTATGTGTATTTTGTATATTTTTTTATACATATTTACATTATTTAATGTTCATTTTGTATATATATTTTATCCAAATTTACATTATTTTATGTGTATTTGTTTATATATTTTCATACAAATTTACATTATTTTATGTGTTTTTTTGTATATATATTTTTCTACGTATTTAAATTATTTTATGTGTATTTGTATATACATTTTCATAAAAAAAATTACGTTATTTTATTGTGTGTATAAGTATATATTTTGATACAAATTTTATACAAATTCATGTTATTTAATGTGTATTTGTATATATATTTTCATACAAATTTATATTATTTTATGTGTATTTTTTCATATATTTCATTACAAATTTACCATATTTTATGTTTATTTTGTATATTTATTTCAGTCAATTTTAAATTATTTTATGTGTATATTTGTATTTGTATTTAGGTTATTTTATGTGTATTTTGTATATATATTTTCATCCAAAATTACATTATTTTATTGATATTTTCTTAATTTAATTCGATACGAATTTAGATTATTTCATAGGTATTTTGTATACATATTTTTATACTCATTTACATTATCTAAAGTGTGTTTTGAATATATATTTTTATGCAAATTTATTTTATGTTCATTTTTGTACATATATTTCTATAGAAATTTGCGTTATTTTATGTATATAGTTTTATATAAATTTACGTTATTTTATGTGCATTTTGTATATTTATATTTATACAAATACACATTCTTTTATTGGTATATTGTTTATTTACATTTATACGAATTTACATTATTTTATGTGTATTTTGTATACATTTTTTATACGTATTTACTTAATATTATGTGTATTTTGTATATGTATTTTTATAGAAATCTACGTTATTTTATGTGTATTCGTATATATATTTTGAAACAAATTTACATTATTTTATATGTATTTTGCATATCTATTTCAATACAAATTTACCTTATTGTATGTGCATTTTGTATATTTATTTTAATACAAATTCAAATATTTTATGTGTATTTTGGTATCAATACTTTTTAAAAAAATGCGTTATTTTATAGGTATTTTGCATATTAATTTTCATACAAATTTACATTATTTTATTAATATTCTGTGTATATATTTTGATACGATTTTACATTATTCTATTTGTGTTTTGTATATATTTTTTTTATACATATTTACATTATTTAATGTGTATTTTGATTATATATTTCATACAAATTTACGTTATTCTATGTGTATTTGTTTATATATTTTCTTTCAAATTTACATCATTTTATATGTATTTTGTATATGTATTTCAATACAAATTAACCTAATTTTATGTGTATTTTGTATATTTCTTTTCATACAAATTTAACTTATTTTTGTGTATTTTTGTATATAGTTTTATACAAATTTAGGTTATTTTATGTACGGGTTTACATTATTTAATATGTGTTTTGTATATATATTTTTATCCAAAGTTACTTTATTTTACGTTCATTTTTGGACATATATTTTTATGGAAATTAGCGTTATTTTATATGTATTTGTATATGTTTTCTCATACAAATTTACATTATTTTATTGATATTTTGTTTATTTAGGTTGATACGAATTACATGATTATATGTGTATTTTGTACATATTTTTTATACGTATTTACATTACTTAATGTGTATTTTGTTTATATATTTTCAAACAAATTTACGTTATTATATGTATTTTTATAAATATTTTGATACAAATTTACATTATTTTATGTATTTTCTATATACATTTCAATTCAAATTTAGCTTATTTTATCTGTGTTTTGTACATCTATTTTCATACGAATTTAATAACTTCTGTGTATTTTTGTATATAGTTTTATAAAAATTTCCGTTATTTTGTGTATTTTGTATATTTATATTTATACAAATACACATTCTTTTATTGGTATTTTGTTTATTTATTTTGATACGAATTTACATTATTTTATGTGTATTTTGTATACATTTTCTTATACGTATTTACTTCATTTTTTATACAAATCTACGTTATTTTATGTGTATTCGTATATATATTTTGAAACAAATTTACATTGTTTTATATGTATTTTGCATCTATTTCAATACAGATTTACCTTATTGTATGTGTATTTTGTATATTTATTTTAATACAAATTAATTTTTTCATGTGTATTTTGCTATATATATTTTTATAAAAAAATGCGTTATTTAATAGGTATTTTGCATCTTTTTTTTCATACAAATTTACATTGTTTTATTAATATTCAGTGTATTTATTTTGATACGATTTTACATTATTCTATTTGTGTTTTGTATATATTTTTTTATACATATTTACATTATTTAATGTGTATTTTGTATATTTTAAAACAAATTTACGTTATTTTATGCGCATCTGTTAAAATATTTTGATACAAATTTACATTATTTTATGTATTTTGTATATATATTTTAATACAAATTTAGTTTATTTTATGTATATTTTGTATATCTATTTTCATTCGTATCAAAATAAATAAACAATATAGCAATAAAATAATGTAAATTTGTATGAGAAAACATAAACAAATACACATAAAATAACGCAAATTTCTAAAAAAATATATGTACAAAAATGCATATGAAATAAAGTAAATTTGCATA
This sequence comes from Eriocheir sinensis, assembly GCF_024679095.1. Lineage (NCBI taxonomy): Eukaryota > Metazoa > Arthropoda > Malacostraca > Decapoda > Varunidae > Eriocheir > Eriocheir sinensis. Next base: position 48,793 of record NW_026111870.1, on the reverse strand, counting down.
AAAATATATATACAAAACACACATTAAATAATGTAAATGCGTACATAAAATAACATAAATTTGTATAAAACTATATACAAAAATACACAAAAATATTTAACATTTGTATGAAAAGAAATATACAAAATACACATAAAATTAGGTAAATTTGTATTTAAATACATATACAAAATACACATAAAATAATGTAAATTTGAATGAAAATATATAAACAAATACACTTAAAATAACGTAAATTTGTATAAAATATATATGCAAGATACACATTAAATAATGTAAATGTGTATAAAAAAATATATACAAAAAAGAAATAGAATAATGTAAAATCCTATCAATATAAATACACAGAATATCAATAAAATAATGTAAATTTGTATGAAAAGAAAGATGCAAAATTCCCATAAAATAGCGCATTTTTTATAAAAATATATATACCAAAATACACATAAAATATTTAAATTTCTATTGAAATAAATATACAAAATGCATATACAGTAAGGTAAATATGTATTGAAAGAGATATTCAAAAATACATATAAAACAAAGTTAATTTGTTTCAAAATATATATACGAATACACATAAAATAACGTAGATTTCTATAGAAATATATATACAAAATACACATGAAATTATGTAAATACGTATAAAAATATATATACAAAATACATATCTAGGTAAATTCGTGTCAAAATAAATAAACAAAATATCATGAAAAGAATGTGTATTTGCATGAAAATAAATAATAGATAATAAATTTGTATGAAATATATATGCAAGATACACATTAAATAATGTAAATATGTATAAAAATTTTTGATACAAAAAACAAATAGAATAATGTGAAATCGTAACAAAATAAATACACCGAATATTAATAAAATAATGTAAATTTGTATGAAAATAAAGATGCAAAATTCCCATCAAATAGCGCATATCTTATAAAAATATATATAACAAAATACCCATAAAATATTTAAATTTGTATTGAAATAAATATACAAAATGCACATACAATAAGGTAAACTTATATTGAAAGAGATATGCAAAAATACATATAAAACAATGTAAATTTGTTTCAAAATATATATACGAATACACATAAAATAACGTAGATTTCTATAAAAATATATATACAAAATACACATAAAATTAAGTAAATACGTATAAAAATAGATATGCAAAATACACATAGAATAATGTAAAATTGTTTAAAAAAAAATAAACAGAATATAAATAAAATAATGTAAATTTGTATGAAAATAAAATCAAAATAACCATAAAATAAAGCATATTTTATAAAATACATATACAAAATACTCATAGCATAATTAAATTTGTATTAAAATTAATATACAAAATGAATATACAATAAGGTAAATTTGTATTGAAAAAATATGCAAAATACACATAAAACAGTGTAAATTTATTTCAAAATCTATATACGAATACTCATAAATCAACGTAGATTTCTATAGAAATATATAAATATATATATATATATATATATATATATATATATATATATATATATATATATATATATATATATATATATATATATATATATATATATATATATATATATATATATATATATATATATATATATATATATATATATATATATATATATATATATATATATATATATATATATACATTAAATAATGTAAATTCGCGTCAAAATAAATAAACAAAATATCAATAAAAGAATGTGTATTTGTATGAAAATAGATATACAATATACACGTTATTTTATGTGTATTCGTATATATATTTTGAAACAAATTTACACTGTTTTATTTGAATTTTGCGTTTTTTTTTTAATACAAATTTACCTTTTTGTATGTGTGCATTATGTATATTAATTTTAATACAAATTTAATTATTCTATGTGTATTTTTGTATATGTATTTTAAAAAAACAATATGCTTTATCTTATGATTATTTTGCATCTTGATTTTCATACAAATTTTGATTATTTTATTGATATTCTGTGTACTTATTTTGATACGATTTTACATTATTCTATGTATAACAAAAATAAATATATACAAAAATACACAAAAATAATTTAAATTTGTTTGAAAATAGATATGCAAAATATGTGTATTTTGTATATATATTTCAATTCAAATTTAGCTTATTTTTTGTGTATTTTGTATATATTTTCATACAAATTTAATTACTTCTGTGTATTTTTGTATATAGTTTTATATAAATTTACGTTATTTTATGTGTATTTTGTATATTTATATTTATACAAATACACATTCTTTTATTGGTATTTTGTTTATTTATTTTGATACGAATTTACATTATTTTATGTGTATTTTGTATACATTTTTTTATACGTATTTACTTCATTTTATGTGTATTTTGTATATATATTTTTTTAGAAATCTACGTTATTTTATGTGTATTCGTATATATATGTTGAAACAAATTTACATTGTTTTATATGTATTTTGCATATCTATTTCAATACAAATTTACCTTAGTGTATGTGTTTTTGTATATTTATTTTAATACAAATTTAATTTTTTGATGTGTATTTTGGTATATATATTTTTATAAATAAAAAAAATGCTTTATTTTATGGGTATTTTGCTTATTTTCATACAAATTTACATTATTTTATTAATATTCTGTGTATTTATTTTGATACGATTTTACATTATTCTATTTGTGTTTTGTACATATTTTTTTTATACAAATCTACGTTTTTTTATAAAATTATTGATACCAAAATACACATAAAATATTTCAATTTGTATTAAAATAAATATACAAAATGCACATACAATAAGGTAAATTTGTATTGAAATAGATATGCAAAATACATATAAAATAATGTAAATTTGTTTCAAAATATATATACGAATACACATAAAATAACGTAGATTTCTATAAAAATACATATACAAAATACATATAAAATTAAGTAAATACGTATAAAAAAATGTATACAAAATACACATAAAATTATGTAAATTCGTATAAATGTAAATAAACAATATACCAATAAAAGAATGTGTATTTGTATAAATATAAATATACGAAATGCACATAAAATAACGTAAATTTATATAAAACTATATACATAAAATAACGCAAATTTCTATAAAAATATATGTACAAAAATTAACATAAAATAAATTTGCATAAAAAATATATATACAAAACACACATTAGATAATGTAAATGAGTATAAAAATATGTATAGAAAATACCTATGAAATAATCTAAATTCGTATCGAATTAAATTAAGAAAATACCAATAAAATAATGTAATTTTGGATGAAAATATATATACAAAATACACATAAAATAACCTAAATACAAATACAAATATACACATAAAATATTGTATTTTGTATATACATTTCAATTCAAATTTAGCTTATTTTATCTGTATTTTGTATATCTATTTTCATACGAATTTAATTACTTCTGTGTATTTTTGTATAGTTTTATAGAAATTTACGTTATTTTATGTGTATTTTGTATTTTTATATTTATACAAATACACATTCTTTTATTGGTATTTTGTATATTTATTTTGATACGAATTTACATTATTTTATGTGTATTTTGTATACATTTTTTTATACGTATTTACTTCATTTTATGTGTATTTTGTATATATATTTTTTTTAGAAATCTACGTTATTTTATGTGTATTCGTATATATATTTTGAAACAAATTTACATTGTTTTATATGTATTTTGCATATCTATTTCAATACAAATTTACCTTATTGTATGTGTTTTTTATATATTTATTTTAATTCAAATTTTTTTTTTTAATATGTATTTTGGTATATATATCTTTATAAAAAAAAAAGCGTTATTTTATGGGTATTTTGCCTCTTTATTTTCATACAAATTTACATTATTTTATTAATATTCTGTGTATTTATTTTGATACGATTTTACATTATTCTATTTGTGTTTTGTATATATTTTTTTATACAATTTTACGTTATTTTAAGTGTATTTGTCTATGTCTTTTCATTCAAATTTACATTATTTTATGTGTATTTTGTATATGTATTTCAATACAAATCTACCTAATTTTATGTGTATTTTGTATATTTATTTTCATACAAATTTAAAATATTTTTGTGTATTTTTGTATATAGTTTGATACAAATTTAGGTTATTTTATGTGTATTTTGTATATCTATTTTCATACAAATACACATTCTTTTATTGATATTTTGTTTATTTATTTTGACGCGAATTTACAGTATTTAATGTGTATTTTGTATATATATTTTTATACGTATTTACATCATTTCATGTGTATTTTGTATATATATTCCTATAGAAATCAACGTTATTTTATGTGTATTCGTATATATATTTTGAAACAAATTTACACAGTTTTATGAGTATTTTGCGTTTTTTTTCAATACAAACTTACCTTATTGTATGTGCATTTTGTATATTAATTTTAACACATATTTAATTATTTTATGTGTATTTTTGTATATATATTAAAAAAAAAGCTTTATTTTATGGGTATTTTGCATTTTTTATTTTCATACAAATTTAAATTATTTTATTGATATTCTGTGTACTTATTTTGATGCGATTTTACATTATTCTATGTATAACAAAAATAAATACATACACAAAAATAGATATGCAAAATACATATAAACAATGTAAATTTGTTTCAAAATATATATACGAATACACATAAAATAACGTAGATCTCTATAAAAATATATATACAAAATACACATAAAATGAAGTAAATACGTATAAAAAAATGTATACAAAATACACATAAAATAATGTAAATTCGTATCAAAATAAATAAACAAAATACCAATAAAAGAATGTGTATTTGTATGAATATAAATATACAAAACACATAAAATAACGTAAATTTATAAACTATATACAAAAATACAGAAGTAATTAAATTTGTATGAAAATATATACAAAATACACGAAATAAGCTAAATTTGAATTGAAATATATATACAAAATACATGAAATAAAGTAAATTTGTATCAAAATATTTATACAAATACATATAATGTAAATTTGTATGAAAATATATAAACAAAATACACATTAAATAATGTAAATACGTATAAAAAAATATGTACAAAATACACATATAATCATGTAATTCGTATCAAAATAAATAAACAAAATACCAATAAAATAATATAAATTTGTATGAGTAAACGTGTATGTTGCATATTTTTCAATACAAATTTACCTTATTATATACGCATTTTGTATATTAATTTTAATACAAATTTAATTATTCGATGTGTATTTTTGTATCTGTATTTTTATAAACATATGCTTTATTTTTTGGGTATTTTGCATCTTTATTTTCATACAAATTTACATTTTTTATTGATATTCTGCTCATTCATTTTGATACGAATTGACATTATTCTATGTGTATTTTGTATATATTTTTCATATAAATCTACGTTATTTTATGTTTAATATATACAAAATACATATAATCATGTAATTCGTATCAAAATAAATAGAAAAAATACCAATAAAATAATATAAATTTGTATGAGTAAACGTGTATGTTGCATATTTTTTCAATACAAATTTACATTATTATATACTCATTTTGTATATTAATATTAATACAAATTTAATTATTCGATGTGTATTTTTGTATCTGTATTTTTATAAACATATGCTTTATTTTTTGGGTATTTTGCATCTTTATTTTCATACAAATTTACATTATTTTATTGATATTCTGCTCATTCATTTTGATACGAATTGACATTATTCTATGTGTATTTTGTATATATTTTTCATACAAATTTACATTATTTTATGTGTATTTGTTTATATATTTTGACACAAATTTACAATAATTTATGGTATTTTATATATACATTTCAAAAGAAATTTACCTAGTTTTATGTGTATTTTGTATATCTATTTTCATACAATTTCAAATTATTTCAATGTATTTTTGTATATATTTTAATTCAAATTTTAGTTATGTTATGTGTATTTTGTAAATTTATTTTCATTCATATATATATTATTTTATTGGTGTTTTGTTGATTTATATTGATACGAATTTACATTATTTTTTATGTACTTTGTATATATATTTTCATACGCTTTTCCATTATTTAATATTTATTAAGAATATATATTTTTATATAAATTCAGGTATTTTATGTGTATTTGTATATATATTTTCATATATATTTACATTATTTTATGTGTATTTTGTACATATATTTTATTACAAATCTACCTTATTTTATGTTTATTTTGTATGTGTATTTTGTATATTTATATTTATCCAAATACACATTCTTTTATTGGTATTTTTTTTATTTATTTTAATTCGAATTTACATTATTTTATGTGTATTTTGTATACATTTTTTTATACGTATTTACTTAATTTTAAGTGTATTTTGTTTATATATTTTTATAGAAATCTACGTTTTTTTATTTGTATTCGTATATATATTTTGAAACAAATTTACATTGTTTTATATGTATTTTTGCATATATCTTTCAATACAAATTTACCTTATTGTATGTCCATATTGTATATTTATTTCAATGCAAATTTAAATATTTTATGTGTATTTTGGTATATATATTTTTATAAGATTACGAAAATTTGAATAAAAATATATACAAAAAAAAAATTTCAATTTGTATGAAAATAGATATACAAAATACACATATAATTAGTGAAATTTGTATTTAAATACATGTACAAAATACACATAAAATAATGTAAATTTGTATGAAATGAAAACAAATTCACATAAAACTCGCGTCAAAATAAATAAACAAAATATCCATAAAAGAATGTGTATTTGTATGAAAATAGATATACAAAATACACATAAAATAACCTAAATTTGTATCAAACTATATACAAAAATACACAAAAATATTTTAAATTTGTATGAAAATAAATATACAAAATACACATAAAATTAGGTAAATTTGTATTGAAATACATACACAAAATACACATAAAATAATGTAAATTTGAATGAAAATACATAAACAAATGCACTTAAAATAACGTAAATTTGTATAAAAAAATATGTACAAAACACAAATAGTATAATGTAAAATCGTATCAAAATAAATACACAGAATATTAATAAAATAATGTAAATTTGTATGAAAATAAAGAAGCAAAATACCCATAAAATAACGCATTTTTTTATTTATAAAAATATATATACCAAAATACACATCAAAAAATTAAATTTGTATTAAAATAAATATACAAAAAACACATACAATAAGGTAAATTTGTATTGAAATAGATATGCAAAATACACATAAAACAATGTAAATTTGTTTCAAAATATATATACGAATACACATATAATAACGTAGAATTCTATAAAAATATATATACAAAATACACATAAAATGAAGTAAATACGTATAAAAAAATGTATAAATAATACACATTAAATAATATAAATTCGTATCAAAATAAATAACCAAATACCAATAAAAGAATGTGTATTTGTATAAATATAAATATACTAAATACACATAAAATAACGTAAATTTATATAAAACTATATACAAAAATACACAGAAGTAATTAAATTTGTATGAAAATATATACAAAATACTCACAAAATCAGCTAAATTTGAATTGAAATATATATACAAAATACATGAAATAAAGTAAATTTGTATCAAAATATTTATACAAATACACATATAATAACGTAAATTTGTATGAAAATATATAAACAAAATACACATTAAATAATGTAAATACGTATAAAAAGTATATACAAAATACACATTTACTCATGTAATTCGTATCAAAATAAATAAACAAAATACCGATAAAATAATATAAATTTGTATGAGTAAACGTGTATGTTGCATATTTTTTCAATACAAATTTACCTTATTATATTCGCATTTTGTATATTAATTTTAATACAAATTTAATTATTCGATGTGTATTTTTGTATCTGTATTTGTATATATATTTTTATACGCTATTACATTATTTAACATTTTTTTTTAATATATATTTTTATACAGATTCATGGTATTTTATGTGTATTTGTATATATATTTTTATATAAATTTACATTATTTTATGTGTATTTTGTACATATTTATTTTTAAAAATCTACCTTATTTTATGTTTATTTTGTATGTGTATTTTGTATATTTATATTTATCCAAATACAAATTCTTTTATTGGTATTTTGTTTATTTATTTTAATTCGAATTTACATTATTTTTTGTGTATTTTGTATACATTTTTTATACGTATTTACTTAATTTTATGTGTATTTTGTATATATATTTTTATAGAAATCTACGTTTTTTTATTTGTATTCGTATATATATTTTGAAACAAATTTACATTGTTTTATATGTATTTTTGCATATCTCTTTCAATACAAATTTACCTTATTGTATGTGCATTTTGTATATTTATTTCAATGCAAATTTAAATATCTTATGTGTATTTTGGTATATATATTTTTATAAGATTACGAAAATTTGAATAAAAATATATGCAAATAAACAAAAAAATAAATTTCAATTTGTATGAAAATAGATATACAAAATACACATATAATTAGTTAAATTTGTATTTAAATACATGTACAAAATACACATAAAATAATGTAAATTTGTATGAAATGAAAACAAATTCACATAAAACTCGCGTCAAAATAAATAAACAAAATATCCATAAAAGAATGTGTATTTGTATGAAAATAGATATACAAAATACACATAAATAACCTAAATTTGTATCAAACTATATACAGAAATACACAAAAATATTTTAAATTTGTATGAAAATAAATATACAAAATACACAAAATTAGGTAAATTTGTATTGAAATACATACACAAAATACACATAAAATAATGTAAATTTGAATGAAAATACATAAACAAATACACTTAAAATAACGTAAATTTGTATAAAAAAATATGTACAAAACACAAATAGAATAATGTAAAATCGTATCAAAATAAATACACAGAATATTAATAAAATAATGAAATTTTGTATGAAAATAAAGAAGCAAAATACCCATAAAATAACGCATTTTTTTATTTATAAAAATATATATACCAAAATACACATCAAAAAATTAAATTTGTATTAAAATAAATATACAAAAAACACATACAATAAGGTAAATTTGTATTGAAAAAGATATGAAAAATACATATAAAACAATGTAAATTTTTTTCAAAATATATATACGAATACACATATAATAACGTAGAATTCTATAAAAAATACATATACAAAATACACATAAAATGAAGTAAATACGTATAAAAAAATGTATAAAAAATACACATAAAATAATATAAATTCGTATCAAAATAAATAAAAAAATAGCAATAAAAGAATGTGTATTTGTATAAATATAAATATACAAAATACACATAAAATAACGTAAATTTATATAAAACTATATACAAAAATACACAGAAGTAATTAAATTTGTATGAAAATATATACAAAATACACACAAAATCAGCTAAATTTGAATTGAAATATATATACAAAATCCAAGAAATAAAGTAAATTTGTATCAAAATATTTATACAAATACACATATAATAACGTAAATTTGTATGAAAATATATAAACAAAATACACATTAAATAATGTAAATACGTATAAAAAAAATATGTACAAAATACACATATAATCATGTAATTCGTATCAAAATAAATAAACAAAATACCAATAAAATAATATAAATTTGTATGAGTAAACGTGTATGTTGCATATTTTTTCAATACAAATTTACCTTATTATATACGCATTTTGTATATTAATTTTAATATATGTGTATTTGAATATATATTTTGATACAAATTTACATTATTTTATGTATTTTCTATATATATTTCAATTCAAATTTAGCTTATTTTATGTGTCTTTTGTATATCTATTTTCATACAAATTTAATTATTTTTGTTTATTTTTGTATATAGTTTTATACAATTTTACGTTATTTTATGTGTATTTTGTATATTTATATTTATACAAGTAAACATTCTTTTATTGGCATTTAGTTTATTTATTTTGATACGAATTTACATTATTTTATGTGTATTTTGTTTACATTTTCTTATACGTATTTACTTCATTTTATGTGTATTTTGTATATATATTTTTATAGAAATCTTCGTTTTTTTATGTGTATTCGTATATATATTTTGAAACAAATTTACATTGTTTTATGTGTATTTTGCATATCTATTTCAACACAAATATACCTTATTGTATGTGCATTTTGTATATTTATTGTAATACAAATTTAAATATTTTATGTGTATTTTGGTATATATATTTTCATAAAAAATGAGTTGTTTTATGGGTATTTTGCATCTTTATTTTCATACAAATTTACATTATTTTATTAATATTCTGTGTATTTATTTTGATACTATTTTACATATTCTATTTGTGTTTTGTATATATTTTTTTTATACATATTTACATTATTTAATGTATATTTTCTATATATATTTCATACAAATTTACGCTATTTTAAGTGTATTTTTTTATATATTTTCATTCAAATTTGTTTTATGTGTATTTTGTATATGTATTTCAATAGAAATTTAACTAGTTTTATGTGTATTTTGAATATATATTTTTATACAAATTTAAATTATTTTTGTGTATTTTTTTAATAGTTTTATTCAAATTTCAAATATTTTATGTGTATTTTGTATATCTATTTTCATACAAATACACATTCTTTTATTGATATTTTGTTTATTTATTTTGATGCGAATTTACATTATTTAATGTGTATTGTATATATATATTTTTATACGTATTTACGTCATTTCATGTGTATTTTTTATATATATTTCTATAGAAATATACGTTATTTTATGTGTATTCGTATATATATTTTGAAACAAATATACATTGTTTTATGTGCATTTTGTATATTTTTTCAATACAAATTTACCTTATTGTACGTGCATTTTGTATATTAATTTTAATACAAATTTAATTATTCTATGTATATGTATTTTAAAAAAAAATATGCTTTATTTTATGGGTATTTTGCATCTTTATTTTCATACAAAATTACATTATTTTATTGATATTCTGTGTATTTATTTTGATACGATTTTACATTATTCTATGTATATTTTGTATATCTATTTTATACAAATGTACGTTATTTTATGTGAATTTGTTTTCATTTCATACAAATTTACATTATTTTATGTGTATTTTGTACATGTATTTAAATACAAATTTAACTATTTATATGTGTATTTTGTATATCTATTTTCATACAAATTGAAATTTATTTTTTTGTTTTTTTGTATATATTTTTATTCAAATTTTCGTAATTTTATGTGTATTTTGTATATTTATTTTCCTACAAAAATACGTTCTTTTATCGGAATTTTGTTTATTTATTTTGATACGAATTTTCATTTTTTTAGGTGTTTTTGATTTATATATTTTTATACTTATTTACAAAATTTTATATGTATTTTGAATATATATTTTCATAGAAAATTACTCTATATGTATATACAAAAAAACACAAAGATAATTTAAATTTAAAAATATGAAAAAAAACACATAAAATACATAAATAAAAATATTGAAATACATTTACAAAATACACTTAAAATAATTTAAATTTGAATGAAATTATATAAACAAAAACACTTAATGACGTTAATTATAAAATATATATAAAAAATACACATTAAATAATGAAAATATGTATAAAAATATATATATACAAAACACAAATAGTATAATATAAAATCGTATCAAAATATATACACAGAATATTAATAAAATAATGTACATTTGTATGAAAACTAAGATGCAAAATACCTATAAAATAACGCATTTTTTATAAAATTATATATACCAAAATACACATAAAATATTTGAATTTGTATTAAAATAAATATACAAAATGTACATACAATAAGGTAAATTTGTATTGAAATAGATATGCAAAAAACATATAAAACAATGTAAATTTGTTTCAAAATATATATACGAATACACATAAAATAACGTAGATTTCTATAAATATATATATACAAAATACAAATAAAATTAAGTAAATACGAATCAAAAATGTATACAAAATACACATAAATAATGTAAATTCGTATAAATATAAATAAGCAAAATACTAATAAGAGAATGTGTATTTGTATAAATATAAATATACAAAATGCACATAAAATAACGTAAATTTGTATAAAACTATATACAAAAATACACAGAAGTATTTAAATTTGCATGCAAATAGATATACAAAATACACACAAAATAAGCTAAATTTGAATTGAAATATATATACAAAATACATAAAATAAAGTAAATTCGTTTCAAAATATTTTTAACAAATACACATATAATAACGTAAATTTGTAAAAAAAATATATAAACAAAATACACATTAAGTAATGTAAATACGTATAAAAAAATATTTACAAAATACACCAATAATCACGTCATTCGTATCAAAATAAATAAACAAAAAACTAGTTAAATAATGTAAATTTGTATGAGAAAACATATACCAAATACACATAAAATAACGTTTTAAGTTTCTATAAAAATATATGTACAAAAATGCATATAAAATTAGTTTGCTTAAAAAAAATATATACAAAACACACATTAGATAATGTAAATGAGTATAAAAATATGTATACAAAATACCTATGAAATAATCTAAATTCGTATCGAGTTAAATTAAGAAAATAACAATAAAATAATGTAATTTTGGATGAAAATATATATAGAAAACACACATAAAATAACCTAGATACAAATACAAATATACACATTAAATAATTTAAAATTGAGTGAAATAAATATACAAAATAAACATAAAATAAGGTAAATTTGTAATAAAATATATGTAAGAATACACATAAAATAATATAAATTTGTATGAAAATATATATACAAATACACATAAAATAACATGAATTTGTATAAAATGTTTCAAAATATATACGAATACACACAATAAAATAACGTAAATTTTTATGAAAATGTATATATAAAATACACATAAAATAGTTTAAATACGTAGAAAAATATATATACAAAATACACATAAAATCATGTAAATTCGTAAAAATTAAATACACAAAATTCTAATAAAAGAATGTATATTTGTAGGAAAATATATATACAAAAAAACAAATAAAATAATTAAAATTTGTAAAAAAATATATACAAAAATACACAAATATAATTTAAATTTGTTTGAAAATAGATATACAAAGTAAACATAAAGTTAGGCAAATTTGTATTGAAATGCATATACAAAACTCACATAAAATAATGTAAATTTGTATGAAAATTTTTAAACAAATACATATAAAATCACGTAAATTTAGATAAAATATATATATACAAAATATACATTAAATATTTTAAATATGTATAAAAATATATTATATTATATATATTTTTATTGATATTTGCGTTATTTATGTGTATTTTGTATATGTTTTCTCATAGAAATTTACATTATTTTATTGGTATTTTGTCTATTTATTTTGATACGAATTACATGATTATTTGTGTATTTTTTACATGTTTTATAATTATTTACATTATTTAATGTGTATTTTGTTTATATATTTTTATACAAATTTACGTTATTATATGTGTATTTGTATAGGTATTTTGATACAAATTTACATTATTTTATGTATTTTGTATATATATTTCAATTCAAATTTAGCTTATTTTATGTGTATTTTGTATATCTATTTATTTTAATACAAAATCAAATATTTTATGTTTTTTCGCATATATATTTTTATAAAAAAAGCGTTATTTTATGGGTATTTTGCATCTTAATTTTCATACAAATTTACATTATTTTATTAATATTTTCTCTATTTATTTTGATACGATTTTACATTATTTTATTTGTGTTTTGTATATATTTTTTTTATACATATTTACATTATTTAATGTTCTTTTTGTATATATTTGATACAGATTTACGTTATTTTAAGTCTATATGTTTATATATTTTCATTCAAATTTACATTATTTTAAGTGCATTTTGTATACGAATTTACATTGTTTTATATGTACTTTGTATATATATTTTTATACGCATTTACATTATTTAATATTTATTTTGAATATATATTTTTATACAAATTCATGGTATTTTATGTGTATTTGTATATATATTTTCATATAAATTTACATTATTTTATGTGTATTTTGTACATATATTTTATTACAAATCTACCTTATTTTATGTTTATTTTGTATGTGTATTTTGTATATTTATATTTATCCAAATACACATTCTTTTATTGGTATTTTGTTTATTTATTTTATTTCGAATTTACATGATTTTATGTGTATTTTGTATACATTTTTTTATACGTATTTACTTAATTTTATGTGTATTTTGTACATATATTTTTATAGAAATCTACGTTATTTCATTTGTATTCGTATATATATTTTGAAACAAATTTACATTGTTTTATATGTATTTTTGCATATATCTTTCAATACAAATTTACCTTATTGTATGTGCATTTTGTATATTTATTTCAATACAAATTTAAATATTTTATGTGTATTTTCGTATATATATTTTTATAAGAAATGCGCTATTTTATGGGAATTTTGCATCTTTATTTTCATACAAACTTACATTATTTTATTTTCATAGAAATTTACTCTATTTTATGAGTATTCGTATATATATTTTGATACAAATTTACATTATTGATGTGTATTTTGCATATCTATTTAAATACAAATTAACTTTATTGTACGTGCATTTTGTATATTTATTTTAATACAAATTTAATTTTTTTATATGTATTTTTGTATATATTTTTTTATGCAAATATGCGTTATTATATGGATATTTTGCATTTTTTTTTCATACAAATTTACATTATTTTATTGATATTCTGTTTATTTATTTTGATACGTTATTTTATTGTATATATTTTGATACAAATTTTATACAAATTCTTGTTATTTAATGTGTATTTGTATATATGTATTTTGATACAAATTTATATTATTTTATGTGTATTTTTACATATATTTCATTACAAATTTACCTTATTTTATGTTTATTTTGTGTATTTATCTCATTCAATTTTAAATTATTTTATGGGTATATTTGTATTTGTATTTAGGTTATTTTATGTGTATTTTCTATATATATTTTCATCCAAAATTACATTATTTTATTGGTATTTTCTTAATTTAATTCGATACGAATTTAGATTATTTCATAGGTATTTTGTATGCATATTTTTATACTCATATTTTTTTTTATACTCATATTTTTATGCAAATTTATTTGAAGTGCATTTTTGTACATATATTTTCATAGAAATTTGCGTTATTTTATGTGGGTCTTTTTTATGTTTATTCATTCAAATTTATATCATTGGTATTTTGTTTATTTATTTTGATACGAATTACATGATTATATGTGTATTTTGTACATATTTTTTATACGTATTTACATTATTTAATGTGTATTTTGTTTATATATTTTCATACAAATTTACCTTATTACATGTGTATTTGTATAAATATTTTGATACAAATTTACTTTATTTTATGTATTTTGAATATATATATTTCAATTCAAATTTAGCTTATTTTGTGTGTATTTTGTATATCTATTTTCATACAAATTTAATTACTTTTGTGTATTTTGTATATAGTTTTATACAAACTTACGTTATTTTATGTGTATTTTGTATATTTATATTTATACAAATACACATTCTTTTTTTGGTATTTTGTTTATTTATTTTGATACGAATTTACATTATTTTATATGTAATTTGTATACATTTTTTTATGCGTATTTACTTCATTTTATGTGTATTTTGCATATCTATTTTCAAACAAATTTAAATTATTTTTGTGTATTTTTGTATATATCTTTATACAAATTTTAGTTATTTTATTTGTTTTTTGTATATATATTTTCCTACAAATATACATTCTTTTATGGGAATTTTGTGTATTTATTTTGTTACGAGTTTACATTATTTTATGTGTATTTTGTATATATATTTTTCTACGTATTTAAATTATTTTATGTGTATTTTATATATACATTTTCATAAAAATTTACGTTATTTTATTGTGTGTATTCGTATATATTTTGAAACAAATTTTATAAAAATTCATGTTATTTTATGTGTATTTGTATATATATTTTCATACAAATTTATATTATTTTATATGTATTTTTACATATATTTTATTACAAATTTACCTTATTTTATGTTTATTTTGTATATTTATTTCATTCAATTTTAAATTATTTAATGCGTTTATTTGTATTTGTATTTAGGGTATTTTATGTGTGTTTTCTATATATATTTTCATCCAAAATTACATTAATTTATTGTTATTTTCTTAATTTAACTCGATACGAATTTAGATTATTTCATAGGTATTTTGTATACATATTTTTATACTCATTTACATTATTTAATGTGTATTTTGTATATATATTTTTTTATGCAAATTAATTTTATGTGCATTTTTGTACATATATTTTTATAGAAATTTGCGTTATTTTATGTGTATTTTGTATATGTTTTCTCATACAAATTGACTTTATTGAATTAGTTTTTTGTTTATTTATTTTGACACGAATGACATGATTATTTGTGTATTTTGTACATATTTTTTGTATACGTATTTACATTACTTAATGTGTATTTTGTTTATATATTTTTATACAAATTTACGTTATTATGTGTATTTGTTAAAAATATTTTGAAACAAATTTACTTTATTTTATGTATTTTGTATATATATTTCAATTCAAATTTAGCTTATTTTGTGTGTATTTTGTATATCTATTTTCATACAAATTTAATTACTTCTGTGTATTTTTGTATATAGTTTTATACAAATTTACGTTATTTTATGTGCATTTTGTATATTTATATTTATACAAATACACATTCTTTTATTGGTATTTTGTTTATTTATATTTATACGAATTTACATTATTTTATGTGTATTTTGTGTACTTTTTCTATTCGTATTTACTTAATTTTATGTGTATTTAGTATATATATTTTTATAGAAATCTACGTTATTATATGTGTATTCGTATATATATTTTGAAACAAATTTACTTTGTTTTATATGTATTTTGCATATCTATTTCAATACAAATTTACCTTATTGTATGTGCATTTTGTATATTTATTTTAATACAAATTCAAATATTTTATGTGTATTTTGGTATATATAATTAAAAAAAAAGCGTTATTTTATAGGTATTTTGCATCTTAGTTTTCATACAAATTTACATTATTTTACTAATATTCTGTGTATATATTTTGATACGATTTTATATTATACTATTTGTGTTTTGTATATATTTTTTTATACATATTTTCATTATTTAATGTGTATTTTTTATATATATTTTATACAAATTTACGTTATTTTAAGTGTATTTCTTTATATAATTTCATTCAAATTTACATTATTTTAAATGTATTTTGTATATGTATTTCGATACAAATTTACCTAATTTTGTGTATTTTGTATATCTATTTGCATACAAATTTAAATTATTTTTGTGTTTTTTTGTATATAGTTTTATACAAATTTAGGTTATTTTATGTGTATTTTCTATATCTAGTTTCATACAAATACACATTCTTTTATTGATATTTTGTTTATTTATTTTGACGCGAGTTTACATTATTTAATGGCTTCCTACAAATGAATAGACCATTTATTATTATTATTATTATTTTATTGCTATTTTGTTTATCTATTTTGATACGAATTACATGATTATATGTGTATTTTGTACATGTTTTTTATACGTGTTTACATTATTTAATGTGTATTTTGTTTATATATTTTTAAACAAATTAACGTTATTAAATGTGTATTTGTGTAAATATTTTGATACAAAATTACATTATTTTATGTATTTTGTATATACATTTCAATTCAAATTTAGCTTATTTTATTTTTATTTTGTATATATATTTTCATACAAATTTAATTACTTCTGTGTATTTTTGTATATAGTTTAATACAAATTTACGTTATTTTATGTGTATTTTGTATATTTATATTTATACAAATACACATTCTTTTATTGGTATTTTGTTTATTTATTTTGATACGAATTTACATTATTTTATGTGTATTTTGTATACATTTGTTTATACGTATTTACTTCTTTTTATGTGTATTTTGTATATATTTTTAAAGAAATCAACGTTATTTTGTGTGTATTCCTATATATATTTTGAAACAAATTTACATTGTTTTATATGTATTTTGCATATCTATTTCAATACAAATTTACCTTATTGTATGTGCATTTTGTATATTTATTTTAATACAAATTCAAATATTTTATGTGTATTTTGGTATATATATTTTTATAAAAAAAATGCGTTTCTTATGGGTATTTTGCATCTTAATTTACATACAAATTTACATTATTTTATTAAGATTCTGTGTATTTATTTTGATACTATTTTACATTATTCTATTTGTGTTTTGTATATATATTTTTTTTATACATATTTACATAATTTAATGTGTATTTTTTATATATATTTTATACAAATTTAAGTAATTTTATGTGTATTTTTTTACATATTTTCATTCAAATTTAAATATTATTTTATGTGTATTTTGTATATGTATTTCAATACAAATCTACCTAATTTTATGTATATTTTGTACATGTATTTAAATACAAATTTATTTAACTATATTAGTATTTTGTATATCTATTTTCATACAAATTGAAATTAATTTTGTGTATTTTTGTATATATTTTTATACAAATATATTTTGTATATTTTTTTTCCTACATATATACGTTCTTTTATCGTAGTTTTGTTTATTTATTTTTATACGAATTTACATTATTTTAGGTGTATTTGATATGTATATTTTTATACTTATTTATATCATTTTATTTGTGTTTTGAATATATATTTTCATAGAAATTTACTTTATTATATGGGTATTCGTATATATATTTTGATACAAATTTACATTATTTATGTTTATTTTTCATATCAATTTCAATACAAATTTACCATATTGTATGTGTATTTTGTATATTTATTTTAATACAAATTTTATTATTTTATGTGTATTTTTGTAAAAATATGCGTTATTATTTGGGTATTTTGCATCTTTATTTTCATACAAATTTACATTATTTTATTGATATTCTGTTTATTTATTTTGATACGATTTTACATTATTCTATGTGTATTTTGTATATATATTTTTATAAACATTTACATTATTTAATGTATATTTTGTATATATATTTTATATAAATTTACGCTATTTTATGTGTATTTGTTTATATATTTTCATGCAAATTTACAATATTTTATGTGTAATTTGTATATGAATTTCAATACAGATTTGCCTAATTTTATGTGTATTTTGCATATCTATTTTCAAATAAATTTAAATTATTTTTATGTATTTTTTATATATTTTTATACAAATTTTAGTTATTTTATTTGTATTTTGTATTTATATTTTCCTACAAATATACATTCTTTTAGTGGAATTTTGTTCATTTATTTTCATAAGAATTTACATAATTTTATGTATATTTTGTATATATATTTTTCTACGTATTTACATTATTTTATGTGTATTTTTTATATATATTTTCATAAAAATTTACGTTATTTTACTGTGTGTATTCGTATATGTTTTGATACAAATTTACATTATTTTATGTTTATTTTGCATATCTATTTCAATATAGATTTACCTTATTGTATGTGTATTTTGTATATTTATTTTAATAAAAATTTAATTATTTTATGTGTACTTTGTATACATTTTCTTATACGTATTTACTTCATTTAATGTGTATTTTGTATATATATTTTTATAGTAATCTACGTTATTTTATGTGTATTGGTATATATATTTTGAAGCAAATTTACATTGTTTTATATGTATTTAGCATATCTATTTCAATATAAATCTACCTTATTGTATGTGCATTTTGTATATTTATTGTAATACAAATTTAAATATTTTATTATTTTGGTATATATATTTTTATAAAAAGAGTTTTATATAGATTTAAAATATTTTATGTGTATTTTGTATATCTATTTTCATTCAAATACACATTTTTTATTGATATTTTGTTTATTTATTTTGACGCGAATTCACATTATATAATGTGTATTGTGTATATATATTTTTATACGTATTTACGTCATTTCATGTGTATTTTGTATATATATTTCTATAGAAATATATGTTATTTTATGTGTATTCGTATATATATTTTGAAACAAATATACATTGTTTTATGTGCATTTTGCATATTTTTTCAATATGAATTTACCTTATTGTACGTGCATTTTGAATATTAATTTTAATACAAATTTAATTATTCTAAGTGTATTTTTGTATATGTATTTTCATAAAAAAATGCTTTATTTTATGGGTATTTTGCATCTTTATTTTCATGCAAATATACATTATTTTATTGATATTCAGTGTATTTATTTTGATACGATTTTACATTATTCTATGTATATTTTGTATATATATTTCATACAAATGAACGTTATTTTATGTGAATTTGTTTTCATTTCATACAAATTTACATTATTTTATGTGTATTTTGTACATGTATTTAAATGCAAATTTAACTAATTATATGTGTATTATGTATATCTATTTTCATACAAATTGAAATTAATTTTGTGTATTTTAGTATATATTTTTATTCAAATTTTCGTAATTTTATGTGAATTTTGTATATTTATTTTCCTACAAATATACGTTCTTTTATCGGAATTTTGTTTATTTATTTTCATACGAATTTTCATTATTTTAGGTGTATTTGATATATATATATATATATATATATATATATATATATATATATATATATCTATATATATATATATATATATATATATATATATATATATATATATATATATATATATATATATATATATATATATATATATATATATATATATATATATATATATATATATATATATATATATATATATATATATATATATATTTATAGTTATTTTCATAATTTTATATGTATTTTGAATATATATTTTCATAGAAATTTACTCTATTTTATGTGTATTCGTATATATATTTTGATTCAAATTTACATTATTTATGTGTATTTCGCATATCTATTTCAATACAAATTTTCTTTATTGTATGTGCCTTTTGTATATTTATTTTGATGCAAATTTAATTATTTTATGTGTATTTTTGTATATATATTTTTAAATAAATATGCGTTATTATATGGGTATTTTGCATCTTTATTTTCATACAAATTTACATTATTTTATTGATTGTCTGTTTATTTATTTTGATACGATTTTACGTTATTCTGTGTATTTTGTATATATATTTTTAGACATATTTACATTATTTAATGTATATTTTGTAAATATAATTTATGGAAATTAACGTTATCTTATGTGTATTTGTTTATATATTTTCATACAAATTTACATTATTTTATGTGTATTTTGTATATGTATTTCAATAAAAATCTGCCTAATTTCATTTGTATTTTGCATATCTATTTTCAAACAAATTTAAATTATTTTTGTGTATTTTTGTATTATTTTTTTACAAATTTTTTTAAATTTTATTTGTATTTTGTATATATATTTTCCTACACATATACATTCTTTTAGAGGAAATTTTTTTTATTTATTTTGATACGAATTTACATTATCTTATGTGTATTTTGTATATATATTTTTCTATGTATTTACATTATTTTATGTGTATTATGAATATATATTTTCATAAAAATTTACGTAATTTTATTGTGTATTCGTATATATTTTGATAAAAATTTTCATTATTTTATGTGTTTTTTGCATATCTATTTCAATAAAAATCTATCTTATTGTATGTGTATTTTGTATATTTATTTTAATACAAATTTAATTATTTTATGTGTATTTTTCAATATATATTTTTTTAAATATGAGATATTTTATGGGTATTTTGCATCTTTAATTTTAAAAATTTTTACATTACGTACATATCTTTTATACGTATTTACATTATTTAATGTGTATTTTGTTTATATATTTTTATACAAATTTACGTTATTATATGTGTATTTTAATATATATTTTGATACAAATTTACATTATTTTATGTATTTTCTATATTTATTTCAATTCAAATTTAGCTAATTTTATGTGTCTTTTGTATATCTATTTTCATACAAATTTAATAATTTTTGTTTATTTTTGTATATAGTTTTATACAATTTTACGTTAATTTATGTGTATTTTGTATATTTATATTTATACAAGTAAACATTCTTTTATTGGCATTTATTTTATTTATTTTGATACGAATTTACATTATTTTATGTGTATTTTGTATACATTTTCATATACGTATTTACTTCATTTTATGTGTATTTTGTATATATATTTTATAGAAATCTACGTTATTTTATATGTATTCGTAAATATATTTTGAAACAAATTTACATTGTTTTATATGTATTTTGCATATCTATTTCAGTACAAATTTTCCTTATTGTATGTACATTTTGTATATTTATTGTAATACAAATTTAAATATTTTATGTGCATTTTGGTATATATATTTTCATAAAAAAATGCGCTGTTTTATGGGTATTTTGCATCTTTATTTTCATACAAATTTACATTATTTTATTAATATTTTGATACTATTTTATATTATTCTATTTGTGTTTTGAATATATTTTTTTATACATATTTACATTATTTAATGTGCATTTTCTATATATATTTCATACAAATTTTCGTTATTTTAAGTGTATTTGTTTATATATTTTTATTCAAATCTACATTATTTTATGTGTATTTTGTATATGTATTTCAATAGAAATTTGCCTAATTTCATGTGTATTTTGTATATATATTTTATACAAATTTAAAAAAAAATTTTTGTATTTTTGTATAGAGTTTTATACAAATTTACAATATTTTATGTGTATTTTGTATATCTATTTTCATACAAATACACATTCTTTTATTGATATTTTGTTTATTTATTTTGATGCGAATTTACATTATTTAATGTGTATTGTGTATATATATTTTTATACGTATTTACGTCATTTCATGTGTATTTTGTATAGATATTTCTAGAAATACGTTATTTTATGTGTATTCGTATATATATTTTGAAACAAATATACATTGTTTTATGTGCATTTTGCATATTTTTTCAATACAAATTTACCTTATTGTACGTGCATTTTGTATATTAATTTTAATACAAAATTAGCTATTCTATGTGTATTTTTGTATATATATTTTTTATTAAAATATGCTTTATTTTATGGGTATTTTGCATCTTTATTTTCATACAAAATTACATTATTTTATTGATATTCTGTGTATTTATTTTGATACGATTTTACATTATTCTATGTATATTTTGTATATCTATTTTATACCAATGTACGTTATTTTATGTGAATTTGTTTTCTTTTCATACAAATTTACATTATTTTATGTGAATTTTGTACATGTATTTAAATAAAATTTAACTAATTATATGTGTATTTTGTATATCTATTTTCATACAAATTGAAATTAATTTTGTGTATTTTTGTATATATTTTTATTCAAATTTTCGTAATTTTATGTATATTTTGTATATTTATTTTCCTACAAATATACGTCCTTTTATCGGAATTTTATTTATTTATTTTGATACGAATTTTCATTTTTTTTAGGTGTATTTGATATATATATTTTTATACTTATTTACATAATTTTATATGTATTTTGAATATATATTTTCATAGAAATTTACTCTATATGTATATGTATAGAAAATACACATGAAATAATCTAAATTCGTATCGAAATAAATGAACAAAATACCGATAAAATAATGTAATTTTGAATGAAAATATATATAGAAAATACACATAAAATAACGTAAATACAACTAAATATATACACATAAAATGATTTGAATTTGAATGAAAATAGATATAAAAATAAACTTAAAATAAGGCAAATTTATAATGAAATATATATACAAAATACACATAAAATAATGTAGATTTGTTTCAAAATATATATCCGAATACACATAAAATAACGTCGATTTCTATAGAAATATATATACAAAATACATATGAAATGTTGTAAATACGTATGAAAATATATATACGAAATACACATTAAATAATGTAAATTCGTGTCAAAATAAATAATTATAATATCAATAAAAGAATGTGTATTTGTATGAAAATACATATACAAAACACACATAAAATAACGTAAATTTGTATAAAACTATATATAAAAATACACAAAAATAAGTTAAATTTGTATTAAAATAAATATACAAAATACACATAAAACTAGGTAAATTTGTAAAGAAATACATATACAAAATACACATAAAATAATGTAAATTTGAATGAAAATATATAAACAAATACACTTAAATTAACACAAATTTGTATAAAATATATATAAAAAATACTCATTAAATAATGTAAATTTGTATAAAAAATGTATATACAAAACACAAATAGAATAATGTAAAATCGTATTAAAAAAAATACACAGAATGTAAATAAAATAATGTAAATTTGAATGAAAATAAAGATGCAAAATACCCATAAAATAGCGCATTTTTTTATAAATATACAAAATACACATGAAAGGATGTAAATACGTATAAAAATGTATATACAAAATACACATTAAATAATGTAAATTCGCGTGAAAATAAATAAACAAAATGTCAATAAAAGAATATGTATTTGTATGAAAATAAATATACAAAAAACACATAAGATAACATAAATTTATATAAAACTATATACAAAAATACACAAAAATAGTTTAAATTTGTATGAAAATAAATATACAAAATGCACATAAAATTAGGTAAATTTGTATTGAAATACATATACAAAATACACATAAAATACTGTAAATTTGAATGAAAATACATAAACAAATACACTTAAAATAACGTAAATTTGTATAAAAAAATATATACAAAACACAAATAGAATAATGTAAAATCGTATCAAAATAAATACACAGAATATTAATAAAATAATGTAAATTTGTATGAAAATAAAGAGCCAAAATACCAATAAAATAACGCTTTTTTTTTAAATATATATACAAAAATACACATAAAAAAATTTATTTGTATTAAAATAAATATACAAAATACACATACAATAAGGTAAATCTGTATTGAAATAGATATGCAAAATACATATAAAACAATGTAAATTTGTTTCAAAATATATATACGAATACACATAAAATAACGTAGATTTGTATAAAAATATATATACAAAATACACGTAAAATGAAGTAAATACGTATAAAAAAATGTATACAAAATACACATAAAATAATGTAAATTCGTATCAAAATAAATAAACAAAATACTAATAAAAGAATGTGTATTTGTATAAATATAAATATACAAAATACACATAAAATAACGTAAATTTGTATAAAACTATATACAAAAATACACAGAAGTAATTAAACTCGTATGAAAATAGATATACAAAATACAGATAAAATAAGGTAAATTTGAATTGAAATGTTTGTACAAAATACATAAAATAATGTAAATTTGTATCAAAATATTTATAAAAATACATATAATAACGTAAATTTGTTTAAAAATATTTAAACAAAATACACATTAAGTAATGTAAATACGTATAAAAAATATGTACAAAATACACATATAATCATGTAATTCGTATCAAACTAAATAAACAAAATAGCAATAAAATAATGTAAATTTGTATGAGAAAACATATACAAATACATATAAAATAACGTTAATTTCTATAAAAATATATGTCCAAAAATGAACGTAAAATAAGTTAACTTTGGATAAAAATATATATACAAAACACACATTAAATAATGTAAATGCGTACATAAAATAACTTAAATTTGTATAAAACTGTATACAAAAATACACAAAAATAATTTAAATTTGTATGAAAAGAAATATACAAAATACACATAAAATTAGGTTAATTTCTATTAAAATACAGATACAAAATACACATAAAATAATGTAAATTTGAAAGAAAATATATAAACAAATACATATATAATAACGTAAATTTGTATGAAATATATATACAAAATACACATTAAATAATGTAAATATGTATAAAAAAATATATACAAACCACAAATAGAATAAAGTAAAATCGTATCAAAATATATACACAGAAAATTAATAAAATAATGTAAATTTGTATGAAAATTAAGATGCAAAATACCTATAAAATAACGCATTTTTTATAAAATTATTGATACGAAAATACACATAAAATATTTGAATTTGTATCAAAATAAATATACAAAATGCACATACAAGAAGGTAAATTTGTATTGAAATAGATATGCAAAATACATATAAAATAATGTAAATTTGTTTCAAAATATATATGCGAATACACATAAAATAACGTAGATTTCTATAAAAATAAATATACAAAATACACATAAAATTCAGTAAATACGTATAAAAAAATATATACAAAATACACATAAAATAATGTAAATTCGTATAAATATAAATAAACAATATAGCAATAAAAGAATGTGTATTTATATAAATATAAATATACAAAATGCACATAAAATAACGTTAATTTATATAAAACTATATACATAAATATATGTACAAAAATGAACATAAAATAAATTTGCATAAAAATATATATATATACAAAACACACATTAGATAATGTAAATGAGTATAAAAATATGTATACAAAATACCTATGAAATAATCTAAATTCGTATCGAATTAAATTAAGAAAATACCAATATAATAATGTAATTTTGGATGAAAATATATATACAAAATACATATAAAATAACCTAAATACAAATACAAATATACACATAAAATAATTTAAAATTGAATGAAATAAATATACAAAATAAACATAAAATAAGGTAAATTTGTAATGAAATATATGAAAAAATAGACATAATATAAATTTGTATGAAAATATATATACAAATACACATTAAATAACATGAATTTGTATAAAATTTGTATCAAAATATATACGAATACACACAATAAAATAACGTAATTTTTTTATGAAAATGTATATACAAAATACACATAAAATAATGTAGATTTGTAAAAAAATATATAAACAAATACACATAAAATAATGTAAATTTGGATAAAATATATATACAAAATAAACCTTAAATAATGTAAATATGTATAAAAAATATATACAAAATACATATAGAATAATGTTAAATCGTATCAAAATAAATAAAGAGAATATCAATAAAATATTGTAAATTTGTATGAAAATAAAGCTGCAAAATATCCATATAATAACGCATATTTGCATAAAAATATATATACAAAAATACATATAAAATAATTAAATTTGTATTAAAATAAATATACAAAATGCACGTACAATAAAGAAAATTTGTATTGAAATAGATATGCAAAATACACATCAATAATGTAAATTTGTATCAAAATATATATACGAATACTCATAAAATAGAGTAAATTTCTATGAAAATATACATACAAAATAGATATACAAAATACACATATAACTAGTTAAATTTGTATTTAAATACATGTACAAAAAACACATAAAATAATGTAGATTTGTATGAAATGAAAACAAATACATTTTATATAAAATATATATACAAAATACACATAGAATAATGTAAAATCATACCAAATAAATACACAGAATATCAATAAAATAATGTAAATTTGTATGAAAATAAAGATGCAAAATACCCATAAAATAAAGCATATTTTATAAAATACATACACAAAAATACATAGATTAATCAAATTTGTATTAAAATTAATATACAAAATGCACATACAATAATGTAAATTTGTATTGAAAAAATATGCAAAATACACATAAAACAATGTAAATTTGTTTCAAAATATATACGAATACACATAAAATAACGTAGATTTCTATAGGAATATATATACAAAATACACTTGGAATAATGTAAATACGTATAAAAATATACAAACAAAATACACATTAAATAATGTTAATTCGTGTCAAAATAAATAAAAAAAAATATCATGAAAAGAATGTGTATTTGTATGAAAATAGATATACAAAATACACATAAAATAACCTAAATTTGTATAAAACTATATACAAAAATAAACAAAAATAATTTAAACTTGTATGAAAATAAATATACAAAAAACATAAAATTAGGTAAATTTGTATTGAAATACATATACAAAATACATAAAATAATGTAAATTTGAATGAAAATATATAAACATATAGACTTAAAATAACGTAAATTTGTATCAAATATATATACAAAAAACACATTAAATAATGTAAATATGTATAAAAAAATATATACAAAACACAAATAAAATAATGTAAAATCGTATCAAAATAAATACAGAAAATATTAATAAAATAATGTAAATTTGTATGAAAATTAAGATTCAAAATACCCATGTCATGTGTATTCGTATATATATTTTGAAACAAATTTACATTGTTTATATGTATTTTGCATATCTATTTTGTGTATTCTGTATTTATTTTTGTTATACATAGAATAATGTAAAATCGTATCAAAATAAGTACACAGAATATCAATAAAATAATTTAAATTTGTATGAAAACAAAGATGCAAAATACCCATAAGATAAGCATTTTTTTTTTAAATACATATACAAAAATACACATAGAATAATTAAATTTGTATTAAAATTAATATACAAAATGCACACATACAATAAGGTAAATTTGTATTGAAAAAAACGCAAAATACAAATAAAACATTGTAAATTTGTTTCAAAATATATATACGAATACACATAAAATAATGTAGATTTCTATAGAAATATATATACAAAATACACATGAAATTATGTAAATACGTATAAAAATATATATATAAAATACATATTAAGTAATGTAAATTCGTGTCAAAATAAATAAACAAAATATCATGAAAAGAATGTGTATTTGTATGAAAATAAATAATAGATAATAAATTTGTATGAAATATATATGCAAGATATACATTAAATAATGTAAATATGTATAAAAAAAATATATACAAAAAACAAATAGAATAATGTGAAATCGTATCAAAATAAATACACCGAATATTAATAAAATAATGTAGATTTGTATGAAAATAAAGATGCCAAATTCCCATCAAATAGCGCATTTCTTATAAAAATATATATACCAAAATACACATAAAATATTTAAATTTGTATTGAAATAAATATACAAAATGCACATACAATAAGGTAAATTTGTATTAAAAGAGATATGCAAAAATACATATAAAACAATGTAAATTTGTTTCAAAATATATATACGAATACACATAAAATAACGTAGATTTCTATAAAATATATATATACAAAATACACATAAAATTAAGTAAATACGTATAAAAATAGATATACAAAATACACATAGAATAATGTAAAATTAATTCAAAAAAACAAAAACAGAATATAAATAAAATAATGTAAATTTGTATGAAAAAAAATAAAAATGCCCATATAATAAAGCATGTTGCAAAATATTCCATAAATAAAGCATATTTTAAAAATACATACAAAAATACACATAGCATAATTAAATTTGTATTAAAATTAATATACAAAATGCATATACAATAAGGTAAATTTGTATTGAAAAAATATGCAAAATACACATAAAACACTGTAAATTTATTTCAAAATCTATATACGAATACATAAATCAACGTAGAGATTCTATGAATATATATACAAATACACATCAAATGATGTAAATATATATATATATATATATATATATATATATATATATATATATATATATATATATATATATATATATATATATATATATATATATATATATATATATATATATATATATATATATATATATATATAGGTATTTTATATATATATATATATATATATATATATATATATATATATATATATATATATATATATATATCTATATATATATAAAAAACAGAAAATAATGTAAATTCGTCAAATAAATAAACAAAATATCAATAAAAGAATGTGTATTTGTATGAAAATAGATATACAATATACACATAAAATCACCTAAATTTGTATAAAACTATATACAAAAATACACAAAAATAATTTTAATTTGTATGAAAATAAATATACAAAATACACATAAAATTAGGTAAATTTGTATTGAAATACATTTACAAAATACACATAAAATAATGTAAATTTGAATGAAAATACATAAACAAATACACTTAAAATAACGTAAATTTGTATAAAATATATATAAAAAATACACATTAAATAATGTAAATATGTATAAAAGAATATATACAAAACACAAATAGAATAATATAAAATCGTATCAAAATAAATACACAGAATATTAATAAAATAATGTAAATTTGAAAGAAAATTAAGATGCAAAATACCCATTTTTTATAAATTTTTTTATACCAAGACACACATAAAATATTTGAATTTGTATTAAAATAAATATACAAAATGCACATACAATAAGGTAAATTTGTATTGAAATAGATATGCAAAATACATATAAACCATGTAAAATTTTTTCAAAATATATATACGAATACACATAAAATAACGTAGATTTCTATGAAAATAAATATACAAAATACACATAAAATGAAGTAAATACGTATAAAAAAGGTATACAAAATACACATAAAATAATGTAAACTCGTATCAAAATAAATAAACAAAATACTAATAAAAGAATGTGTATTGTATATATATAAATATACAAAATAAAAATAAAATAACGTAAATTTATATAAAACTATATGCAAAAATACACAAAAGTAATTAAATTTGTGTGAAAATAGATATACAAAATGCATGTGTATTTTGTATATTTATTTTCATACAAATTGAAATTATTTTTGTTTATTTTTTTATATATTTTCATACAAATTATCGTTATTTAATGTGTATTTTGTATATTTATTTTTTCTACAAATATACGTTCTTTTATCTGAATTATGTTTATTGAATTTGAAACGAATTTACCTTATTTTGTATATCTATTTTCATACAAATTAAAATACTTCTGTGTATTTCTGTATATAGTTTTATATAAATTTACGTTATTTTATGTGTATTTTGTATATTTATATTTATGCAAATACACATTCTTTTATTGGTATTTTGTATATTTATTTTGATACGAATTTACATTATTTTATGTGTATTTTGTATACATTTTTTTATACGTATTTACTTCATTTTATGTGTATTTTGTATACATATTTTTATAGAAATCTACGTTATTTTATGTGTATTCGTATATATATTTTAAAACAAATTTACATTGTATTATATGTATTTTGCATATCTATTTCAATACAAATTTACCTTATTGTATGTGTTTTTTGTATATTTATTTTAATACAAATAAAATTTTTTGATGTGTATTTTGGTATATATATTTTTATAAATAAAAATGCGTTATTTTATGGGTATTTTATAAATATTTTGATACAAATCTCATTATTTTATGTATTTTGTATATACATTTCAATTCAAATTTAGCTTATTTTATCTGTATTTTGTATATCTATTTTATACGAATTTAATTACTTCTGTGTATTTTGTATATAGTTTTATACAAATTTACGTTATTTTATGTGTATTTTGTATATTTATATTTATACAAATACACATTCTTTATTGGTATTTTGTTCATTTATTTTGAAACAAATTCCATTATTTTATGTGTATTTTATATTTATACGTATTTACTTCATTTTTATATGTATTTTGTATATTTATTTTAATACAAATTAATTTTTCATGTGTAGTTTGGTATGTATATTTTTATAAAAAAATGCGTTATTTAATGGGTATTTTGCATCTTTATTTACATACAAATTTACATTGTTTTATTAATATTCTGTGTATTTATTTTGATACGATTTTACATTATTCTATTTGTGTTTTGTATATATTTTTTTATACATATTTACATTATTTAATGTGTATTTTGTATATTTTAAAACAAATTTACGTTATTTTATGCGCATCTGTTAAAATATTTTGATACAAATTTACATTATTTTATGTATTTTATATATATATTTAAATACTAATTTAGTTTATTTTATGTATATTTTGTATATCTATTTTCATTTGTTTAAAAATAAATAAACAATATAGCAATAAAATAATGTAAATTTGTATGAGAAAACATATACAAATACACATAAAATAATGCAAATTTCTAAAAAAATATATGTACAAAAATGCACATAAAATAAAGTAAATTTGCAAATTTGTATTGAAATAGATATGCAAAATACATATAAAACAATGTAAATTTGTTTCAAAATATATATACGAATGCAAGTAAAAATAACGTAGATTTCTATAAAATATATACAAAATACATAAAATGAAAATAAGTATAAAAAAATGAATACAAAAAATACATAAAAATCGTATCAAAATAAATAAACAAAATACCAGTAAAAGAATGTGTATTTGTAAAAATATAAATATACAAAATACACATAAAATATCGTAAATTTGTATAAAACTATATACAAAAATACACAGAAGTAATTAAATTTGTATGAAAATATATATACAAAATTCAGCTAAAATAAGCTAAATTTGAATTGAAATGTACATACAAAATACATAAAATAATGTAAATCTGTATCAAAATATTTATACTAATACATATAATAACGTAGATTTGTTTAAAAATATATAAACAAAATACACATTAAGTAATGTAAATACGTATAAAAAATATGTACAAAATACACATATAATCATGTAATTCGTATCAAAATAAATAAACAAAATAGCAATAAA
Source organism: Eriocheir sinensis (assembly GCF_024679095.1). Lineage (NCBI taxonomy): Eukaryota > Metazoa > Arthropoda > Malacostraca > Decapoda > Varunidae > Eriocheir > Eriocheir sinensis. The sequence continues at coordinate 15,771 of NW_026111870.1, read as the reverse complement.
ATAATGTAAATTTGTATGAGAAAACATATACAAATAACGCAAATTTCTATAAAAATATATGTACAAAAATGCACATAAAATAAAGTAAATTTGCAAAAAAATATATATACAAAACACACTCTAAATAATGTAAATGCGTACATAAAATAACCTAAATTTGTATAAAACTATATACAAAAATACACAAAAATAATTTAAATTTGTTTGAAAAGAAATATACAAAATACACATAAAATTAGGTAAATTTGTATTGAAATACAAATACAATGAATGAAATACAATGTAAATTTGAATAAAAATATATAAACAAATACACTTAAAATAACGTAAATTTGTATCAAATATATATGCAAGATACACATTAAATAATGTAAATGTGTATAAAAATATATATAAACAAAAAACAAATAGAATAATGTAAAATCGTATCAAAATAAATACACAGAATATCAATAAAATAATGTAAATTTGTATGAAAATTAAGATGCAAAATTCCCATAAAATAGCGCATTTCTTATAAAAATATATATACCAAAATACATATAAAATATTTAAATTTTCATTGAAATAAATATACAAAATGCACATACAATAAGGTAAATTTGTATTGAAAGAGATATGCAAAAATACATATAAAACAATGTAAATTTGTTTCAAAATATATATACGAATACAAATAAAAAAACGTAGATTTATATAAAACTATATACATAAAATAACGCAAATTTCTATAAAAATATATGTACAAAAATGAACATAAAATAAATTAGCATAAAAATATATATACAAAACACGCATTAGATAATGTAAATGAGTATAAAAATATGTATACAAAATACCTATGAAATAATCTAAATTCGTATCGAATTAAATTAAGAAATACCAATAAAATAAAGTAATTTAGGATGAAAATATATATACAAAATACACATAAAATAACCTAAATACAAATACAAATCTACACATAAAATAATTTAAAATTGAATGAAATAAATATACAAAATAAACATAAAATAAGGTAAATTTGTAATGAAATATATGAAAAAATACACATGAAATAATATAAATTTGTATGAAAATATATATACAAATACACATTAAATAACATGAATTTGTATAAAATTTGCATCAAAATATATACTTATACACACAATAAAATAACGTAATTTTTTTATGAAAATGTATATACAATATACACATAAAATAATTTAAATACGTGGAAAAATATATATACAAAAAACACCTAAAATAATGTAAATATGTATGAAAATATATAAACAAATACACATAAAATAATGTAAATTTGGATAAAAAATATATTCAAAATGAACATTAAATAATGTAAATATGTATAAAAAAAAATATATACAAAAAACACATAGAATAATGTTAAATCGAATCAAAATAAATAAAGAGAATATCAATAAAATAATGTAAATTTGTATGAAAATAAAGATGGAAAATATCCATATAATAACGCATATTTGCATAAAAATATGTATACAAAAATACATATAAAATAATTAAATTTGTATTAAAATAAATATACAAAATGTACGTACAATAAAGTAAATTTGTATTGAAATAGATATGCAAAATACACATCAATAATGTAAATTTGTATCAAAATATATATACGAATACTCATAAAATAGAGTATATTTCTATGAAAATATACATACAAAATAGATATACAAAATACACATATAACTAGTTAAATTTGTATTTAAATACATGTACAAAAAACACATAAAATAATGTAGATTTGTATGAAATGAAAACAAATACATTTTATATAAAATATATATACAAAATACACATAGAGTAATGTAAAATCATATCAAAATAAATGCACAGAATATCAATAAAATAATGTAAATTTGTATGAAAATAAAGATGCAAAATACTCATAAAATAAAGCATATTTTTATAAAAATACATATACAAAAATACACATAGATTAATCAAATTTGTATTAAAATTAATACACAAAATGCATATACAATAAGGTAAATTTGCATTGAAAAAATATGCAAAATACACATAAAACAATGTAAATTTGTTTCAAAATATATATACGAATACACATAAAATAACGTAGATTTCTATAGAAATATATACACAAAATACACTTGAAATAATGTAAATACGTATAAAAAAATATATACAAAATACATATTAAATAATGTTCATTCGTGTCAAAATAAATAAACAAAATATCATGAAAAGAATGTGTATTTGTATGAAAATAGATATACAAAATACGCATAAAATAACCTAAATTTGTATAAAACTATATACAAAAAAACACAAAAATAATTTAAACTTGTATGAAAATAAATATACAAAAAACATATAAAATTAGGTAAATTTTTATTGAAATACATATACAAAATACACATAAAATAATGTAAATTTGAATGAAAATATATAAACATCTAGACTTAAAATAATGTAAATTTGTATCAAATATATATACAAAAAACACATTAAATAATGTAAATATGTATAAAAAAATATATATAAAACACAAATAAAATAATGTAAAATCGTATCAAAATAAATACAGAAAATATTAATAAAATAATGTAAATTTGTATGAAATTTAAGATGCAAAATACCCATAAAATAACGCATTTTTTATAAAAATATATATACGAAAAAACATAAAAACTTTGATTTTGTATTAAAATAAATAGATATAAAAAATACACATAAAATAAGCTAAATTTGAATTGGAATATATATACAAAATACATAAAATAATGTAAATTTATATCAAAATACTTATACAAATACACATATAATAACTTAAATTTGTATAAAAATATATAAACAAAATACACATTAAATAATGTAAATACGTATAAAAAAATGTACAAAATACAGAAATAATCATGTAATTCGTATCAAAATAAATAGACAAAATACCAATAAAATAATGTCTATGGAAAACATATACAAAATACACATAATTAACAAATATCAATAAAAATATATAATATAATATATTTTTATACATATTTAAAATATTTAATGTATATTTTGTATATATATTTTATCCAAATTTACGTTATTTTATATGTATTTGTTTATATATTTTCATACAAATTTACATTATTTTATGTGAGTTTTGTATATGTATTTCAATACAAATTTGCCTAACTTTATGTGTATTTTGCATATCTATTCTCAAAAAAACTTAAATTATTTATGTGTATTTTTGTATATATTTTTGTACAAATTTTAGTTATTTTATTTGTTTTTTGTACATATATTTTCCTACAAATATACATTCTTTTATTGGAATTTCGTGTATTTAATTTTTTACGAATTTACATTATTTTATGTGTATTTTGTATATATATTTTTCTACGTATTTAAATTATTTTATGTGTATTTTATATATACATTTTCATAAAAATTTTGAAACAAATTTTATACAAATTTATGTTATTTTATGTGTATTTGTATATATATTTTCATACAAATTTATATTATTTCATGTGTATTCTTACATATATTTTATTACAAATTTACCTTATTTTATGTTTTTTTGTATATTTATTTCATTCAATTTTAAATTATTTAATGTGTATATTTGTATTTGTATTTAGGTTATTTTATGTGTGTTTTCTATATATATTTTCATCCAAAATTACATTATTTTATTGTTATTTTCTTAATTTAACTCGATACGAATTTAGATTATTTCATAGGTATTTTGTATACATATTTTTATACTCATTTACATTATCTAATGTGTGTTTTGTATATATTTTTTTATGCAAACTAATTTTATGTGCATTTTTGTACATATATTTTATAGAAACTTAAAACGTTATTTTATGTGTATTTTGTATATGTTTTCTAATACAATTTTACATTATTTAATTAGTTTTTTGTTTATTTATTTTGATACGAATGACTTGATTATTTGTGTATTTTGTAAATATTTTTTTATACGTATTTACATTACTTAATGTGTATTTTGTTTATATATTTTTTTACAAATTTACGTTATTATATGTGTATTTGTTAAAAATATTTTGAAACGAATTTACTTTATTTTATGTATTTTGTATATATATTTCAATTCAAATTTAGCTTATTTTGTGTGTATTTTGTATATCTATTTTCATACAAATTTAATTACTTCTGTGTATTTTTGTATATAGTTTTATACAAATTTACGTTATTTTATGTGCATTTTGTATATTTATATTTATACAAATACACATTCTCTTATTGGTATTTTGTTTATTTATATTTATACGAATTTACATTATTTTATGTGTATTTTGTATACATTTTTGATTCGTATTTACTTAATTTTATTTGTATTTTGTATATATATATTTATAGAAATCTACGTTATTTTATGTTTATTCGTATATATATTTTGAAACAAATTTACATGTTTTATATGTATTTTGCATATCTATTTCAATACAAATTTACCTTATTGTATGTGCATTTTGTATATTTATTTTTATATTTTATATTTATTTATATTTTTATATTTATTTTAATACAAATTCAAATATTTTATGTGTATTTTGGTATATATAATTTTATAAAAGATGCGTTATTTTATAGGTATTTTGCATCTTAGTTTTCATACAAATGTTCATTATTTTATTAATATTCTGTGTATATATTTTGATACGATTTTATATTATACTATTTGTGTTTTGTATATATTTTTTTATACATATTTTCATTATTTAATGTGTATTTTTATATATATTTTATACAAATTAACGTTATTTTAAGTGTATTTGTTTATATAATTTCATTCATATTTACATTATTTTAAGTGTATTTTGTATATGTATTTAAATACAAATTTACCTTATTTTATGTGTATTTTGTATATTTATTTTCATACAAATTTAAATTATTTTTGTGTTTTTTTGTATATACATATAGAATAATTTCTATGAAAATACATATTCAAAATACATATAAAATTATGTAAATAAGTATAAAAATATATATATCAAATACACCTAAAAAATGAAAACTCGTATCAAAATAAATAAACAAAATTCCGATAAAAGAACGTATATTTGTAGGAAAATAAATATACAAAAAACACATAAAATTACGAAAATTTGAATAAAAATATATACAAAAAAACAAAAAAAAAAATTCAATTTGTAAGAAAATAGATATACAAAATACACATATAATTAGTTAAATTTGTATTTAAATACATGTACAAAATACACATAAAATATTGTAAATTTGTATGAAATGAAAACAAATTCACATAAAATAACGTACATTTGTATAAAATAGATATACAAAATATACATAGAATAATGTAAAATCGTATCAAAATAAATACACAGAATATCAATAAAATAATGTAATTTTGTATGAAAATAAAGATGCAAAATACCCATAAAATAAAGCATATTTTTTTAAAAATACATATACAAGAATACACATAGAATAATTAAATTTGTATTAAAATTAATATACAAAATGCACGTACAATAAGGTAAATTTGTATTGAAAAAATATACAAAATGCACATAAAACAATGTATATTTGTTTCAAAATATATATACGAATACACATAAAATAACGTATATTTCTATAGAAATATATATAAAAAATACACATGAAATGACTTAAATACGTATAAAAATATAATTACACAATACACATTAAATAACGTAAATTCGCATCAAAATAAATAAACAAAATATCAATAAAAAAATGTTTATTTGTATGAAAATAGATATACAAAATACACACAAAATATTGTAAATTTGTATAAAACTCTATTCAAAAAATACACAAAAATAATTTAAATTTGTATAAAAATATATATACAAAATACACATAAAACTAGTTAAATTTCTATTGAAATACATATACAAAATACACGTAAAATAATGTAAATTTGAATGAAAATATATAAACAAATACACTTAAAATAATGTAAATTTGTATGAAATATATATAGAAAATACACATTAAATAATGTAAATATGTATAAAAAAATATATACAAAACACAAATAGAATAATGTAAAATAGTATCAAAATAAATACACAGAATATTAATAAAATAATGTAAATTTGTATGAAAATAAAGATGCAAAGTACCCATAAAACAACGCATTTTTTATGAAAATATATATACCAAAATACACATAAAATATTTAAATTTGTATTACAATAAATATACAAAATGCACATACAAAGAGGTAAATTTGTATTGAAATAGATATGCAAAATACGCATAAAACAATGTAAATTTGTTTCAAAATATATATACGAATACACATAAAATAACGTAGATTTCTAAAAAAAATATATATACAAAATACACATAAAATCAAGTAAATACGTATAAGAAAATGTATACAAAATACATATAAAATAATGTAAATTCGTATCAAAATAAATAAACTAAATGCCAATAAAAGAATGTTTACTTGTTTAAATATAAATATACTAAATACACATAAAATAACGTAAAATTGTATAAAACTATATAAAAAAATAAAGAAAAATAATTAAATTTGTATGAAAATAGATATACAAAAGACATAAAATAAGCTAAATTTGAATTGAAATAAATATAGAAAATACATAAAATAATGTAAATTTGTATCAAAATATATATTCAAATACACATATAAAAACGTAAATTTGTATAAAAATATATAATCAAAATACACATTAAATAATGTAAATACGTATAAAAGATATGTACGTAATGTAAATATTTATAAAATTAAAGATGCAAAATACCCATAAAATAACTCATATTTAAAAAAAAATATATACAAAAATACATAAAATAATTGAATTTGTATTAAAATAAATATACAAAATACACATACAATAAGGTAGATTTTATTGAAATAGATATGCAAAAACACATAAAATAATGAAATTTTTATCAAAATATATACGAATACACACAATAAAATTACGTAAATTTTATGAAAATATATATACAAAATACACATAAAATAATGTAAATACATAGAAAATATATATACAAAATACACATAAAATAATGTAAATTCGTATCAAAATAAATAAACAAAATTTCTAAAAGAATGTATATTTGTAGGAATATATATATACAAAAAACAAATAAATAACAAAATTTGTATAAAATATATACAAAAATACACAAAAATAATTTAAATTTGTTTGAAAATAGATATACAAAATACACATGAAATTAGTAAATTTGAATTGAAATACATAGACAAAATACATAAAATAATGTAAATTTGTATGAAAATATATAAACAAATACACATAAGATAACGTAAATTTCATAAAATATATGTACAAAATATACATTAAATAATGTAAATATGTATAAAATATATATACAAAATACACAAATAATCAAGTAAATCGTATCAAAATAAATAAACACACTATCAATAAAATAATGTAAATTTGTATGAAAATAAAGATGCAAAATACCCATATAATAACGCATATTTGTTTAAAAATATATATACAAAAATACACATAAAATAATTAAATTTGCATCAAAATAAATATACAAAAGGCACATACAATAAAGAAAATTTGTATTGAAATAGATATGCGAAATACACATAAATAATGTAAATTTGTATCAAAATATATATACGAATACACATAAAATAGAGTAAATTTCTATGAAAATATATATTCAAAATACATAATTTATAAAATTATGTGAATAAGTATAAAAATATGTATATCACATACACCTAAAATAATGAAAACTCGTATTAAAATAAATAAACAAAATTCCGATAAAAGAACGTATATTTGTAGGAAAATAAATATACAAAATACACATAAAATTACGAAAAATTGAATAAAAATATATACTAAAATACACAAAATTAATTTCGATTTGTATGAAAATAGATATACATAATACACATATAATTAGTTAAATTTGCATTTAAATACATGTACAAAATACACATGAAATAATGTAAATTTGTATGAAATGAAAACAAATTCACATAAAATAACGTTCATTTGTATGAAATATATATATTTCATACAAAATACAAAATATACATAGAATAATGTAAAATCGTATCAAAATAAATACACAGAATATCAATAAAATAATATAAATTTGTATGAAAATAAAGATGCAAAATACTCATAAAATAAAGCATTTTTTTATGAAAATACATATACAATACACATAGAATAATTAAATTTGTATTATTTTATATGTACTTTGTATATATATTTTTATATTGTATGTGTATTTTGTATATTTATTTTAACACAAATTCAATTGTTTAATGTGTATTTTTGTATATATTTTTTTTAAATATGAGTTATTTTATGGGTATTTTGCATCTTTAATTTTATAAATTTTTACATTACGTACATATCTTTTATACGTATTTACATTATTTAATGTGTATTTTGTTTATATATTTTTATACAATTTTACGTTATTATATGTGTATTTGAATATATATTTTGATACAAATTTACATTATTTTATGTATTTTCTATATTTATTTCAATTCAAATTTAGCTTATTTTATGTGTCTTTTGTATATCTATTTTCATACAAATTTAATTATTTTTGTCTATTTTTGTATATAGTTTTATACAATTTTACGTTATTTTGTGTATTTTATATATTTATATTTATACAAGTAAACATTCTTTTATTGGCATTTAGTTTATTTATTTTGATACGAATTTACATTATTTTATGTGTCTTTTATATACATTTTCTTATACGTATTTACTTCATTTTATGTGTATTTTGTATATATATTTTTATAGAAATCTACGTTATTTTAAGTGTATTCGTATATATATTTTGAAACAAATTTACATTGTTTTATGTGTATTTTGCATATCTATTTCAATACAAATTTACCTTATTGTATGTGCATTTTGTATATTTATTGTAATACAAATTTAAATATTTTATGTGTATTTTGGTATATATATTTTCATAAAAAATGCGTTGTTTTATGGGTATTTTGCATCTTTATTTTCATAGAAATTTACAATATTTTATTAATATTCTGTGTATTTATTTTGATACTATTTTACATTATTCTATTTGTGTTTTGTATATATTTTTTTTATACATATTTACATTATTTAATGTACTTTGTATATATATTTCATACAAATTTACGTTATTTTAAGTGTATTTGTTTATATATTTTCATTCAAATTTACATTATTTTATGTGTATTTTGTATATGTATTTCAATAGAAATTTAACTAGTTTTATGTGTATTTTGTATATTTATTTTTAAACAAATTTAAATTATTTTTCTGTATTTTTTTAATAGAGTTTTCTATAAACTTACAATATTTTATGTGTATTTTGTATATCTATTTTCATACATATACACATTCTTTTATTGATATTTTGTTTATATAATCTGATGCGAATTTACATTATTTAATGTGTATTGTGTATATATATTTTTATACGTATTTACGTCATTTCATGTGTATTTTGTATATATATTTCTATAGAAATATACGTTATTTTATGTGTATTCGTATATATATTTTGAAACAAAAATACATTGTTTTATGTGCATTTTGTATATTTTTTCAATACAAATTTACCTTATTGTACGTGCATTTTGTATATTAATTTTAATACAAATTTAATTATTCTATGTGTATTCTTGTATATGTTTTTTAAAAAAAATATGCTTTATTTTATGGGTATTTTGCATCTTTATTTTCATACAAAATTACATTATTTTATTGATATTCTGTGTATTTATTTTGATACGATTTTACATTATTCTATGTATATTTTGTATATCTATTTTATACAAATGTACGTTATTTTATGTGAATTTGTTTTCATTTCATACAAATTTACATTATTTTATGTGTATTTTGTACATGTATTTAAATACAAATTTAACTAATTATATGTGTATTTTGTATATCTATTTTCATACAAATTAAAATGTATTTTTTTGTTTTTTTGTATATATTTTTATTCAAATTTTCGTAATTTTATGTGTATTTTGTATATTTATTTTCCTACAAATATACGGTCTTTTATCGGAATTTTGTTTATTTATTTTGATACGAATTTTCATTTTTTTAGGTGTATTTGATATATATATTTTTATATTTATTTACATAATTTTATATGTAAATACGTTAATTTGTATAAAATATATATAAAAAATACAAATTAAATAATGAATATATACAAAACACAAATAGTATAATATAAAATCGTATCAAAATATATACACAGAATATTAATAAAATAATGTACATTTGAATGAAAACTAAGATGCAAAATACCTATAAAATAACGTATTTTTTATAAAATTATATATACCAAAATACACAAAATATTTGAATTTGTTTTAAAAAAAATATACAAAATGCACATACTATAAGGTAAATTTGTATTGAAATAGATATGCAAAATATGTAAGTTTTTTTTAAAATATATATACGAATACACATAAAATAACGTAGATTTCTATAAATATATATATATATATATATATATATATATATATATATATATATATATATATATATATATATATATATATATATATATATATATATATATATATATATATATATATATATATATATATATATATATATATATATATACAAAATACAAATAAAATTAAGTAAATACGAATCAAAAATGTATACAAAATACACATAAAATAATGTAAATTCGTATAAATATAAATAAACAAAATACCAATAAGAGAATGTGTATTTGTATAAATATAAATATACAAAATGCACATAAAATAACGTAAATTTGTATAAAACTATATACAAAAATACACAGAAGTAATTAAATTTGTATGAAAATAGATATACAAAATACACACAAAATAAGCTAAATTTGAATTGAAATATATATACAAAATACATAAAATAAAGTAAACTCGTTTCAAAATATTTTTAACAAATACATATATAATATTTGTAAAAAATATATATAAACAAAATACACATTAAGTAATGTAAATACGTATAAAAAAATATTTACAAAATACACAAATAATCAAGTCATTCGTATCAAAATAAATAAACAAAAAACTAGTTAAATAATGTAAATTTGTATGAGAAAACATATACAAAATACACATAAAATAACGTTTTAAGTTTCTATAAAAATATATGTACAAAAATGCACATAAAATTAGTTTGCATAAAATATTATATACAAAACACATTAGATAATGTAAATGAGTATAAAAATATGTATACAAAATACCTATGAAAAAATCTAAATTCGTATCGAGTTAAATTAAGAAAATAACAATAAAATAATGTAATTTTGGATAAAAATATATATAGAAAACACACATAAAATAACCTAAATACAAATACAAATATACTTTAAATAATTTAAAATTGAATGAAATAAATTTATAAAATAAACATAAAATAAGGTAAATTTGTGATAAAATATATGTAAGAATACACATAAAATAATATAAATTTGTATGAAAATATATATACAAATACACATAAAATAACATGAATTTGTATAAAATTTGTTTCAAAATATATACGAATACACACAATAAAATAACGTAAATTTTTATGAAAATGTATATATAAAATACACATAAAATAGTTTAAATACGAAGAAAAATATATATACAAAATACACATAAAATAATGTAAATTCGTAAAAAATTAAATGCACAAAATTCCAACAAAAGAATGTATATTTGTAGGAAAATATATATACAAAAAACAAATAAAATAACTAAAATTTGTATAAAAATATATACAAAAATACACAAAAATAATTTAAATTTGTTTGAAAATAGATATGCAAAATACACATAAACTTAGGCAAATTTGTATTGAAATACATATACAAAACTCACATAAAATAATGTAAATTTGTATGAAAATATATAAACAAATACATATAAAATCACGTAAATTTGGATAAAATATATATATACAAAATATACATTAAATATTTTAAATATGTATAAAAATTTATTATATTATATATATTTTTATTGATATTTGCTTTATTTATGTGTATTTTGTATATATTTTCTCATAGAAATTTACATTATTTTATTGGTATTTTGTCTATTTATTTTGATACGAATTACATGATTATTTGTGTATTTTTTACATTTTTTTATACGTATTTACATTATTTAATGTGTATTTTGTTTATATATTTTTATACAAATTTACGTTATTATATGTGTATTTGTATAGATATTTTGATACAAATTTACATTATTTTATGTATTTTGTATATATATTTCAATTCAAATTTAGCTTATTTTATGTGTATTTTGTATATCTATTTATTTTAATACAAAATCAAATATTTTATGTTTTTTCGTATATATATTTAAAAAAAAAGCGTTATTTTATGGGTATTTTGCATCTTAATTTTCATACAAATTTACATTATTTTATTAATATTTTCTGTATTTATTTTGATACGATTTTACATTATTTTATTTGTGTTTGTATATATTTTTTATACATATTTACATTATTTAATGTTTTTTTTGTATATATATTTGATACAAATTTACGTTATTTTAAGTCTATATGTTTATATATTTTCATTCAAATTTACATTATTTTATGTGTATTTTGTATATGTATTTCAATACAAATTTACCTAATTTTATATGTATTTTGTATATTTATTTTCATACAAGTTTAAATTATTTTGTGTATTTTGTATATAGTTTTATACAAAATTTAGGTTATTTTATGTGTATTTTGTATATCTATTTTCATACAAATACATTCTTTTCATGATATTTTGTTTATTTATTTTGACACAATTAACATCATTTAATGTGTATTTTTTATATATATTTTTATACGTATTAACATTATTTCAAGTGTATTTTGTATATATATTTCTATAGAAATCTGCGTTATTTTATGTGTATTCGTATATATATTTTGAGACAAATTTAAATTGTTTTATGTATTTTGCATATTTTTTGAATACAAATTTACCTTATTGTATGTGCATTTTGTATATTAATTTTAATACAAATTTGATTAATCTATGTGTATTTTTGTATATGTATTTTTATAAAAATATGCTTTATTTTATGGGTATTTTGCATCTTTATTTTCATACAAATTTACATTATTTTATTGATATTCTGCGTATTTATTTTGATATGTTTTTACATTATTCTATGTGTATTTTGTATATATATTTTATGTAAAATGTATTTGTTTTCATTTCATAGAAATCTACATTATTTTATGTGTTTTTTGTACATGTATTTAAATACAAATTTAACTAGTTATATGTGTATTTTGTATATCTATTTTGTATGTATATTTTCATAGAAATTTACTCTATTTTATGAGTATTCGTATATATATTTTGTTACAAATTTACATTATCAATTTGTATTTTGCATATCTATTTCAATACAAATTTACTTTATTGTACGTGCATTTTGTATATTTATTTTAATACAAATTTAATTATTTTATATCTATTTTTGTATATATATTTTTATGCAAATATGCGTTATTATATGGATGTTTTGCATCTTTATTTTTATACAAATTTATATTATTTTATTGATATTCTCTTTATTTATTTTGATACGATTTAACATTATTCTATGTGTTTTTTGTATATATTTTTTTTATACATATTTACATTATTTAATGTTCATTTTGTATATATATTTTATCCAAATTTACATTATTTTATGTGTATTTGTTTATATATTTTCATACATATTTACATTATTTTATGTGTTTTTTGTATATATATTTTTCTACGTATTTAAATTATTTTATGTGTATTTGGTATATACATTTTCATAAAAAATTACGTTATTTTATTGTGTGTATAAATATATATTTTGATACAAATTTTATACAAATTCATGTTATTTAATGTGTATTTGTATATATATTTTCATACAAATTTATATTATTTTATGTGTATTTTTTCATATATTTCTTTTCAAATTTACCTTATTTTATGTTTATATTGTATATTTATTTCATTCAATTTTAAATTATTTTATGTGTATATTTGTATTTGTATTTAGGTTATTTTATGTGTATTTTGTATATATATTTTCATCCAAAATTACATTATTATATTGGTATTTTCTTAATTTAATCTGATACAATTTAGATTATTTCATAGGTATTTTGTATACATATTTTTATACTCATTTACATTATCTAATGTGTGTTTTGTATATATATTTTTATGCAAATTTATTTTATGTTCATTTTTGTACATATATTTTTATAGAAATTTGCGTTATTTTATGTATATAGTTTTATATCAATTTACGTTATTTTATGTGCATTTTGTATATTTATATTTACACAAATACACATTCATTTATTGCTATATTGTTTATTTATATATATACGAATCTACATTATTTTATGTGTATTTTGTATACATTTTTTTATACGTATTTACTTAATTTTATGTGTATTTTGTATATGTATTTTTATAGAAATCTACGTTATTTTATGTGTATTCGCATATATATTTTGAAACAAATTTACATTATTTTATAAGTATTTTGCATATCTATTTCAATACAAATTTACCTTATTGTATGTGCAATTTGTGTATTTATTTTGATACAAATTCAAATATTTTATGTGTAATTTGGTATCAATAATTTTATGAAAAATGGGTTATTTTATAGATATTTTGCATCTTAGTTTTCATACAAATTTACATTATTTTATTAATATTCTGTGTATATTTTTTGATACGATTTTACATTATTCTATTTGTGTTTTGTATATATTTTTTTATACATATTTACATTATTTAATGTGTATTTTGTATATATATTTCATACAAATTTACGTTATTATATCTGTATTTGTTTATATATTTTCTTTCAAATTTACATTATTTTATGTGTATTTTTTTATATTTCTTTTCATACAAATTTAAATTATTTTTGTGTATTTTTGTATATAGTTTTATACAAATTTAGGTTATTTTATGCACGCATTTACATTATTTAATGTGTGTTTTGTATATATATTTTTATCCAAAGTTATTTTATTCTACGTTCATTTTTGGACATATATTTTTATAGAAATTAGCGTTATTTTATATGTATTTGTATAAGTTTTCTCATACAAATTTACATTATTTTATTGCTATTTTGTTTATTTAGTTTAATACGAATTACATGATTATATGTGTATTTTGTACATATTTTTTATACGTATTTACATTACTTAATGTGTATTTTGTTTATATGTTTTTAAACAAATATACGTTATTATATGTATTTTTATAAATATTTTGATACAAATTTACATTATTTTATGTATTTTGTATATACATTTCAATTCAAATTTAGCTTATTTTATCTGTATTTTGTATATCTATTTTCATAAGAATTTAATTACGTCTGTGTATTTTTGTATATAGTTTTATACAAATTTACGTTATTTTATGTGTATTTTTTATATTTATATTTATACAAATACACATTCTTTATAATTATTTTGTTTATTTATTTTGGTACAATTTACATTATTTTATGTGTATTTTGGTATACATTTTTATATATGTTACTTCATTTTACGTGTATTTTGTATATATATTTTCATACAAATCTACGTTATTTTATGTGTATTCGTATATATATTTTGAAACAAATTTACATTGTTTGATATGTATTTTGCATATCTATTTCAATACAGATTTACCTTATTGTATGTGTATTTTGTATATTTATTTTAATACAAATAA